>NC_086201.1:17515000-17517500 GCF_035770615.1 Melospiza melodia melodia | reverse complement strand
ATTGCTTTTAAATAGTCGCAAGGCAAGGAAATTAGGTTTAACCATTTAGCGATGTCTTATCTCTGCTGTTATTTTGTTGAATTTGATAACATTACCTTAACTTCTTTTAAAAAATTATTATAAAGCAGACAAGAAAAACCTGAATTCACATATTGTTTGTTAAGCAGATTCTGTGAGTCCATCAATATATCTACCATTTCAAGTGACATTCTCTCTGGCAAAGCTGGTTTACATTGTACCTTGGAAAGTGCTGCTCAAGCATTTTTGTGCGTTTAAAGTATCGGCGGGACCAAACGGAGATGAATTCCCGGTCTGTCTCAGATGGCCGCGCCAGATCGTGCGTGATCACCGCGAGCGGAGCGCGCGCGGGCTTTAATTACCGCGGCTGCTTTCAAACACAGCCTGACAATATCGTGCGGTATCATAAGCACTTAATTGACAGTGGTGCCGCTCGGGGGGGCTGCCATTGGGGAAGGGGGGGTCTCTCTGACATGTGAAGTGCAGAAACTGCTTTTCCTGCGATGGCTTTTCCTGAGCCTGGACGCCGGTGGGGGTGCGGGCATCCTGATCTCCCGGCCGGCTCGTGCCGTACCTTGTGCCGCGGTCTGTGGTTACTTGTGGGTTTGTGCGTCCTGGGGTTCAAAAAGTAAAACTTCAGTTGGAATATAGAGATGGATTTTAGGAACTCAGGGATTGTTTCAAACTCCAGTAAAAGCATTCCTTAACACAATAAAGTAGTTCCCACTGTAATTGGAAAGCAATTGTTGGTACAAGTAGAAAAAAAATTGGTATAAATGCATAAAGTGTTCTTCATAAAATCTTGCCAAAAATCTGCTTTCTGTATTAGAAGCAGTTTTGTTCATGCCTCAGAGAAGTCAGTATTAGTAGTGTTCTGCCTTTTCCTGCTCAGCTCCTTCCTGCTCTTTTCAAACAGAAAATCAAACATTCTTAAAGAATATTAGTGGCAAAAAGTGAATTGCTTCAACAAGAGATGAAGCATGATCCGGAGTGTGGCAACACTTGGAAAAGAACTGCCTGGGGAATGAAAAAAGTGCTGTTCAGGGGCTGGAGCCACGTTAAGCTGTTGAGTGGGACAGCAAGGTAACACACTCTGCTGGCAAAGAGCATGGAGAGTGGATGCAGCTGTATCAACAGCTTCCCCCACTCGTGGGGTGCATACACAGAGCCAGCCTCACTGCTTAAGGCAGCTTTTCCAGTGGATTTGCATTTACAGTTGCAGCTTCTCTTGGATGAGCTGTGTGTGCCGGGGACCTCGATTCCGCCTCTGCCTGAATAACCCAGCTACAGGCAGAGGTCTGTGAGTGTGAACTAGGACAGATGAAAGCCCCTCAAGCTTTTAGGAGTATTTCAGTTTGATCCTATTATGATGCCCATATCACGGTACAAGCATGCTCTAATGATATTTTAATATTACATTTTTAAAATACTAAGTAATAATAATAATAATAGAGAAGTTTTCTTGCATTTGCTTTTTTTATTGCTGAGTCTAAAAACTTTAATTTTATTGTTATATCTGTGAATTAAAACTCTAATGATAAATGTTTACTAAAAAAGAGGACATGAAAATAAATAATAAGATTTTCATTCTTCCTCTTAAGCACTGTAGCCACTAATTAAAATGCTTATTCATACATATTGCTGAGTGCTGTCTTGGTAGCTCGGTAGAGATCCACCAGGCCACTACATTTGTGCATGTCTTGCCATCCTAAGAGGGAATAGCTGCTGAAATTGTGGTGAAATTCTGAGGAAGCTTATGTCCTTTCTTCATCACATGTAGGAGTGAAGGAGTCTGTTATGGGACTTGGCTGTGCTGTAATTTATTGTGCCGCTTTCCATCTAAAGCCACAAATCTTGAGGAATTTGGAAAGGCAGAGAGCTGAGTAGAAGAGAGGTAGTTTCTAAATAATGGTTTTGTTTAGAATAAAGAAAGTTCTACCTCTGTTTGTACATAAGTATTTCTTATATCTGCATGTCTTAAATTTCCATATAGGTGTGAACCTTAATCACAGTAATGCACAGTGATAAAAGTTACCTCAGTTGTCATTCTGTGTAGCTGGAAATTGAACTTAGTCTGTACTTAATCTACAGAAGCGTAGGGCCCATTCCTCACTATATGCATGTTATTTTTGTTAGTGTTTTGGATATACACAAGAAAGTTTATGGTTGCATGGGTTCGTTCAAATGAACTTTAAATACTGGACTCTTTTTTCTTCCAGAACCTCTAAGTTATCAGATTGCCCTGAAAAGATTGTAATTTCCATGACATCTTTCTGGAACCTAAAAAGGATGAACCTGCTTATACATATTCCCTTCCATGTCCAAAATATGCATTTTACTGCAATGATGGTTGGCATGGGGGACAATTGTTTGTTTGTTTGTTTGTTTGTTTGTTTGTTTCACAGATGGCAAGACATGATCTTACTTTGAAGTTTTGTTTTTTTGTTTTTTGCAAATTAATCTGCATGATTTTGGGAATCTG
>NC_086201.1:17447500-17510000 GCF_035770615.1 Melospiza melodia melodia | reverse complement strand
CCCACAGAATGCGCAGACACAGACTGATTGAGGTGAGTATGGACTTAAGTATATATATTGTTCTTTGAAGCTCTGAGGAATTGGCACTTTTGCCAAATGTGAGATGATGTGGATTGTAATCTATTGAGATATGAGTTCAGACTGGGCCCTGTTATACATTGTAAGAATAACTAAAGATTTGCCTGGAGTAAGTTTTGTGGTGAGTTTTTGTTAGCCTTTTTCCTTTTCTTCCTCAAAACAAACAGATGAACAGAAAAAAAAAAAACCAAAAAAACCAACCCACCCCCTTTTTACAGTTTCTGACACTGTGCAGTTCCACTAGCAACAGTAATCATGAAAGTGCCTTTGTGGAAAGAGCCTCTTGGTGGAGGCTGGGGTAACGTGGTACCAGAAATCTCAGGCCTGTGGATGCAACTGTAGAGAGAAATGGTAAAAGGCGTGCACATGGGAACCATGGATTGTGCACTCCTGATAGTGCAGACTTTAAAAAAAAAAAATTCTGGCAAAGAAGAATGAATATTGAGCATAGATGCTCCCAAATTATAGCTCCTAGCTATTTCAACAAGATCACCTTTCTAATGTAATTGGATGAGAATATTTTATTTTCTTTTGCCCTAATAGGAAAGGAGTAGGGCAGCAGTTTGTCTTATAGGTCTTGGTGACAAAAGAGTATTTTAAATGCTTGGTCTTTTGTTCCATAATGAGTGAGAAACAAGAGGTTTAACACTTTAACAGAGCTAGTAGTAATAGCAATTAAACAGCATTTTTATTAATCCCCCAATGTTTCTATTGGAATCAAAAACTTAATCCTGGTCCTAAACTAATATGATTGTGTCGTGAATGTGTACCTCTCTCTGTCTCCCTGTCTGGTGCACAGAACTCCCCTTGCTCCCCTTGTCTTGGCCCTCCTAAGGAGCTCACCCTGGCTAACGCCTGGAAGGTTTTTTCTGCTGCACTTGTTGCCAGTAACAGCATTTCTGCCTCTCAGCTTTGCTGGTCCCATAGCTCTGGGGCTGCCCTGCCTTTGGCTGGGCTTGGCTTGGCTTGGCTTGGCCTGGGAGAGCCCAGGGAGAACCCCCCAGTTCTCCTCCAGTTGTCCCCAGGTGCCACAAGGCTGGGAGGCTGATGCACCTGCTGCTTGCCTGCTCTCAATGCTGTAGTCATAACTACATAACCACAGGCAAATATATCAGGGTCTTAAATGGTTAAATGAATAAAATTATCACAGCAATTCTGTGGGTCAATAAAAGAAAGGCTAGAGTTAAACATACGGCTCTTAAGGAAGTTTTGGGATAAGACAATTTGTCTAGGATTGCGAAGGCTCCAAGAGATTCTTTCACTTATGAATTCTTACTTCAGTAAAATAATTTGAAATTTTCATACCTAACTGAATTTAAGTTTTACTAAATTCCAGATTTTTATTTTAAATATAAAAATCACAGCTTAAGAATTTAACATTTGGATTACTGTTTTTATATTAAAAAGTCAGAAAAAAGAGATAGATTTACATGAATTTCCCACTAACATATTTTATTGAAAACAAATTCTTAAAATATTCTCAACTGCAACTTTTGCAATTTTAATCAACTTTAGTCAGGGTCATTCTGTAATCTAAATTTTTAGGCAAAATTATTTTTTTTCATTCAGCACTTTAAATGGAAATCTAGAACACTTACATCTCAGCAGTAACCCAGAAGAGATTGCTTGTTGATGTTTGGGTTAGCGGGAATAAAACATCCAGAATGTTTTGCCCTAATTGGCTGGGTTTGTACTAACACATGTGTGCTACAATGTTCTAAAATATCTTACCACAATTCTTAAATACATTTCAACAAATCTGTTTGAACTCCACATTTCTGCTGCAGGCAGAATAGTGGCTGTTGGTTTTATGTTAGACTCTGAACTCCTTGCCAGGCAGATTTCAGGTTTCAGGAAATGTCCTTCACGCCAATACCATCCACTCCCAGACCCAGCTTTGGGGACAGTGGGAAATTCTCTGCCAACACACGGACAACCAAGGTGCAGAACCCACTCCAGAAGGCTGAGGAGGTGAGGACCTGGACCTGTGACAATAGCCCGTGTGCACTCATGCTGGTGTGCCAGGGTACCTTTGTCTGTGGGTGGCATTCACTGGTTACTTTAATAGCTAGCACTGGTTTTCCAGAGAATGGTTTGTTTTTATGCCCTTAGAGCTTTTTTTTTAAGAGTTCAGGGATTGTGATGTAATGCAGGACTTTAAGTATGTGTTTCATTCAGCACTCAAAATTAAAGCTACTCACATGGCTTAATTCTCTTCCAGTCACAATCCTAGCCTTTTTGGAGTATAAAATTAATTCAAACAAAGCTGGAGAAACCTGAGTGAGAGGGACCTGTTTTGCACAGCCAGTGATGTCCTCAAGCTAGGTAGCTTGTATAGCTGCTTTTTCCTTATGTAGATATTTTGAAAGCAGAATCTGTTTTCCTTCTGGCAGAATCCAGTTAGCAACCAGTGTATTTACAGTTTCAGCTTGTGAGAAACAAGGCTTACATCTATTAAATTTGTATCTCTCTTTACTCATGTGGTTTCCCCCTGAAATCTAATGAAAACATCCTTTAAACTTTATTGTAAAGATTGAACTTTAATAGAGAGATACTGAATTTGGGTCTTCATGTAGCAGAACTCAACACCTGGAGAGTAACATCACCAAATGTTCACAAAATTGGTGAATATAAGAGCAGTAAAAACCATCAGTATTCAATTGAGCACAGTAGCACAGCATTGTCTAATGCAATAAGAAGCCAGTTGGGAAAATACATGTCCAATTTTTTTGGTATTTGGATACAGAAATGCAGTGGTAAGAGCTGAGTTTCAAATGTCTTTCTCAGCTTAAGAAAAGGAATGATAAAACAGGGTTGAGAAATCTCCTGCTGACTTTCAAATGTAGGTGTACAGGGGAAATATATCTGCTTGACCAATGACCTTACCTCTCTATACACACCAAAAATTGATCCTGAGATATCAGCACATATTCCCAAATTTGTCGAAAACAATTTCTGGGGCTTATATTTTACTCTTAAGGAGATATTAAAAATGTATGTTCCAAGCACTTCTGTAGCACTCAACCAGGATGTTGTCAATGCCATCATTTCATGGCTTAGGCCAGTCTTGTATGACTTGTCAATATTCCTGCTTCAAAATCTCCTTCGCTGAAAGTAGCTGCAGCTCTGGCAGGGTTAGTAAGGCTGGATGGCAATGCTGGGTGACAGGCAGTCAAATGTCAGAATAGCCCATAGCCACCACTGACTTCCATCAAGAGAAGATTGATGCCAGGTTGTAGCTCTGTTTTCCAGATACCAAGAACTCCTCAATTAGTGAGCAAATTGCAATCTGGTAGAAAAGAAAGAGTCAAGTTAATGCATCCTTCTTTGTTAGACTACTGCTGTGTCTCCACTTCTGCTTCCTGCTAAAACACATGCTTGAAAATTGCAAGCCAACAAATACACTTCCTTAAAAGCTGAGCATACTTTGTGCTGTGAATAGAATAAAAATTCCTCCTGCTTCCTGTCCCAACAGCTCCAAACAAACAAACATTTTTCTCCTCCTTCAGCAGCCTCTATTGGCACTTGTGAGGGGAAAAGAGTTTGTACAAAATCAGTCATAGGTTGCAAGAACATAGATATTTAACCTAAACCCCAAGTGTGAGATAACCCAACCCAGCTGCCAGCCAAGTGCTCCCTTTCCAAATCAAATGGCTAAATAAGATTGGTGAGAGGGGTTACAAATACATCGAGGATGAAGAGGTGATTGTGGGACTATAATGCCAGTATATAACTAGAAGAGGAAATCAAAAGCAATTATAAGATAGCTAGAATATTGCTATCTTTTTAACAATATTTATTTAAGATAATTCTTAAAGAGTAGGCCAGCTGAAGCATAATGATCCATACTATTCACCCTGTGCAAGGAGGTGAGAAGGAGCAGCTCTGGTACTTTTCCAGAGTGTAAAAGCTGTCCTTGGCTACATCTTCTGCAGCACTTTCAGAGGAGTGTGTTGACCAACAGAAGTCACAGGAGATAGTTGTGGGCTCCTTCTCAGTCACTTCAGACTCAGTAGGTCAGCTGTGCAAAGCATTTACAAGCTTTCCTCCAACCTGTCAAACATCTGGATAGTAGAAAACCACAATAATAAAAAATATACATATAAAGTAAAGCAAAAATTTATTGAAAATGTGGACAAATAAATTATTGCATGCAAATAATTTATCCCAAGGCACCTGCTAACATGGTGATAATTCTTCACCAATCATAGAGCACCTGAAGGCAACAGAGCTTTTGTTTCATACAGGCACAGCATTTTTTTGAACCTGCTTTTTTCTGCATTTATTTTAGAGATCAGGTCTCCTGTTCCCATTGTCCTTTTGATTGTAGGCAGCTTGACCACCAGTGCCAACAGCTGCTGCTGCAGGGAGGCTTCCCAAGAAGAGCCAGAGGGGAGAGGTGGAGAGCTGTGGGTGAGGAATGGGGTTGGGGCTCTGGGTAAAGCCCTTGCTGTGGGCAGGACTCAGATGAGCGTGTCCTGGTAAAAGCCAAAGCTGGGCCACAGCACCAATTCAGGGCACGTGTCAGCAAATCAGGATGTGGCAAAACTGACCTCAGGGCCACTGAGATGTGGCCCAGACAGCAGTAAAGCAAATGCCATCACAATCTTCCATGGAATTCAACAGACTGGATAAGTTACATGGTCCAAACTCGATCCAGAGGTGGCCTAAACCATGATCTGCTTCAGGTTTTGTGAGATTCTCTGTAGCTGGGACAGTCTGAGTATCTACAGAGGATTCTTTCAATAGACTGCTGCTTGTAGTTTTTCACTGGTTTGAAAGGCTCCAACAGAATGATGGAATTTTGGGCAGATTTCTGGCAAAATGTACATGTGTAAGAAAAGTGTAACTCCTTTGGGACTCTGCACACTGCATATTGCCATGATCACTAGTGTGGGCTGCATCTGTGCAAGCTTGGCTGCAGGAATGCTCTATTTTATTATCATATTGTTGTGTCTGGAAAACATTAACAGGTATTTCTTCTCCCAAGGACTGTATTTAGCACCAGAAACTCATTTTACCACAGGGAAAGGGAGCAGGTCAATTATTATACTCCCTGTGGTAAGTAAACTGATTTTGTTTCATTTATGGTTCCTAATATTGAAATCTGAGTAGTGCTCACATGTGTGGGAGCTCCCATAGAGACAAGGATACTTTGCATATATTCCCCACTGGATCCATTTCCCAAATTCAACTCTATGTCATCTCTATTTCTTTTGTAAAAGTAATGGTTTTACTTTGATTTTACTGTCTCTTGCTCCTGTACCATTACTACCACTTACAGTAAAGCTCAGTATTTGGATATACAAATTCTGATATGTAATGTGTGTTGAAGACACATTTTGAATAAAAGAAAAAGAGGTCAGCTAATCATTTTAAGCCTCCTCATGACCACAGCACCTAAGTCTTCATCAAGGCAACAATTTGAAATGTGCTGTATATTTTTACTAGGTTTTCCTGATCATGAGGAAAATGTTGTACACCTTAGAAGTTAGTGAGCCTTTTCATTAGTAGCAATAAAGAAATTGCAACTATCTAAATATATTTATGAAAAACACACATAAAATTTTCCAGTGAAGTGAAGCAGAGTTGCATGACAAAGCACAACTTTCTTATATCATTATATAAGAAAAGAATTTAAATTAGCAAAACTTGTTTAGACGCCTGGATGACCTCTGCAAAAGCCTGCCATTGCCATAAAACCCTCTAGCCCTGGTTGTTCCTAGGGAATGGCTGGTGCTAGAAGGGGCCACAGAGGCAGCGTTCCCCATCAGCCCCCTTGCCATCAGTCACTCAAAGCTCCTGCGTGGCCGGTCTGGTGACGAGTGAACTGAGGAGAGATGAGATGCAAGTTACTGGTTTTACAAATGAAGAATGAAATTGGATGCATTTCGCCCACTTTGCAATCAGCCATTATGTATATGCTTAGATTGAACAACTAATCTGGTAGTTTTCACATCCAATCATATTAATGAAGTAGCGGAATTACTTGTGTGATTCTGTACTACAGTCAATTTAGTAAATAGATATGAAGGAGAATAAAATACGTAAATTTTTATAATACTCTTATAATTCTGTAGGAATTAAACCAGTAAAAAATGTAGATTGAACTTTGTTTTAATTGGTTTATGTTTAAAGATTCTTTGATCAGCGATAACAGTAATATGTATTAACATGTTGCATTTTAAAGTGACGCTGCCTTTCATTAATCAAGTGTCTGTATGGTTGATTAATTTGAACAAGGTTTAAATTGCTATGAAAATTTATCATTCATAGCCATGATCTCCATTTACATATATGTTAATTATTGTAAATGTAATCTTTTTCTGAATCCTCTGGGCTGCATACTAAAAAGACACAGTGATCACAGGGAGTGACTACTTTTCTATTACAAAGTGAACTCTTACAGTATTCAGTAAAGTCTGTTTCAGTTGTCAAAGATAGACTCAAAACATTAAAACATTTTATGCTAAAGGCAAGTTCAAATACTGTAGATGCTATTTCCTTTTCAAATTATTTCTTTATTCAATGGCTGGAACATTTAAGAAAATGAAACTAAGCACTACCAGCCACTATAAAATTAAGTTCTGTCTCTATGGGCTTTTTTCCTTGCTACTCTGAGAGTTTCTCATAGTAGCTACATTATTAATAATCATGAGAGTGGGGTTTTCCATATGTCTTTTGAAAAGAGTGACTTGAAGAAGTTACTAAGCCAAAAGAACTCTTTGTAGAACAATTAGATTGAGTTAAATTGCATAAGACAGACATCACCAAGGTTTATAGTCTTTTCGCATGACATAGAAAAAAAATCTCTTCACACTGGCTGTAAAATAGCTGTACCAGAGCTCCTCACACACACCACACTGATGCATGTGCTTAATGCAAATAAACACACTTGCTGTGCTCTCTTCAAACTCTCTGGCTCAAGGAGATGACAGTCATTTGTCTAAAACTTATTGCATGTGACACAGTCAAGAATTTTATCAAGGTTTAAAGAGAGAAGGTGTTTCACAGAACATCTCCTGCAATATTACAGAGAAAAAATGCATTGGCAGGAAATGGATTTCAGATACAAAGCATAAAATAGTTCTCTTTCAACAAACAACTACTACAGCTTTTATTAAAAAATGCATATCAATAGAAACTAATTATTGCCCATTAAATTACACTCTGGGTGTATTGCTATTAATTCCTTTTTTGCATTCACAGAAACTGACATTAGCTTCTTTTTTTCTTCTTTTTTTTTTTTTTTTTTTTTTTCCTTGAAATATCCAGGCATATTTTATTCAGAAATGACTTTAAAAATATCAGAATTGCAAGCAGTGATGTGACCAGACCCAGCTCCAGGAAATATTTCAGCATATGCTTATTTTCATCTTTGCTAAGACAGTATATCTTCACTTACTTATCTTTAGTGTATGGCCTGGTTTCTTCTTCCAGAGGGTGTTAAATTGTTCCTTACACTTTTTTTACTTGTTTCCAAAGTGGTTTTGTTATTTTAAAATTTTTAAAATAAATCTTTTATTACATAATTGAAAAAAGAACCACTCCTAGGTGCAAAGAAAAATTTCCTTTATTTTCATTATTTTTTATTATTTTATGATTAAATGGTTCATATTTACATAATACATGCACTGCAGGACCAGCCTCATTTCTCAGTCACAATTTAATGCAATTAAAATGTTTATGTGGAAGCCTTTGCAAGCATAGCACCTTTGTACTACCTGACTGAGCAGTTTTAAAGATACTTAATTTGCAGTTTTCTCTTAGACAGCTTGATAATGAAATATGTTTTTGTGTTTTGGGTCCCAAGTCTGTAAATGGGTAAGATTGACGTGAAAATCACATAAATCTTTTGGCATAAGCACGCACACAGATTTTGGAGTGTTGCAGCCAATATCTAGAAGAGAGTATTCCTAAACACATATCTTAATGCAGAGTTTTGGTGTAAAATTTTACAAGATCTGAATGGTTTGCTAAATTCTGAGCTGAAAAAGGTCACTTTTTCCCTCCCCCATAGTCATGGTGGCTATCCTGTCATTGTATCTTTTGGGACAGATTATTTGAAATTCATGGTTATCTGAATTGCTTTTTTCTCCCATAAGTCTGAAATATGCACAGTATTCACATTTTGAAGAGATTTTGGTGCTGTTGGATGGATCTGTGTGTCTGCAATGGTACCCTGGGTGTTGGTGCACTGATAGGGGATACACAGTTTGTACACAGATAGAAACACACACACATATATATATATATAGCAGCTGCTATATATAAGTCTGGGAAGAGGCATAAACCAGGGTTTGTTCACAGTACAGGAATAGGGATGCACACAAGCAAACAGTTCAGCAAGTGAAGAAGAGAAGATTACCTTTCCATAAGGCATGTTATCACAACTCACTGCTGTGGAACGAACAGAGGCCAAAATTACAAGGGATTTAAAGAAAATTACATTAATTCATAGAAGCAAAGACAAAATCTCAGAAGTTGTTAGAAATATTTTCTGGGATTTTTCGTTTAGCAAGCCTTTGAATAGTTGTTGGGGGCTGGAAGGATATGGCAGCTTGCTGAGCAAACTAAACCATTGGGTCTCTGCAGTTGTTTTGAATTTTATTTATATATTTACTAAATGAAGAATTTGGTTTGTATTTATTTAAATAATTTATGTTCAAATGTGATATATGGGAAATTTTATTCAAACAAAGATACTTCTTCCTAGAAAACAAATTATTTCAGCTGAAACTTTCTAAAATATGGGACTAAAATGTTAACAAGCTTGAGAAACTTCAGATCATTTGGTAGAAGCCCTGTGAATTAAGAATAAATTTAAGCAGGGGCTTGCAATAAAGTACCAATTTTACTTGTAGCAATGTCTGACTCTCAATTTTGCTGACAGGTATGTGTGTTTGTGTGTGTGTATTTTAGAGGATACACTGTATGCTTTGGTTGATAAATCTGTAGTCAACTAAAAGGATATAAAAACACTCAGCATGTTTTAAATAGATGTACACAAAAACCAAGGTCTGAATTCTTTTTTGTGGAATAAGTCTGGGTTTTAGTTTATAGAGGTGGTGGGACAATGATAGTGACTTACATAGTTAAGCAAATGATTCCATTTCAAAGCCTGTATATGATTCTTTTTTTATCCTGCAGACAGAAGCTGATGGAAGCATCCCGGTGATTTCTGAGTTTAAGGTAAACAAGCCCAAAACAATTTTGATATTTAGGATAATTTGTGGATGTCTGTTTGGAGCCTAATATAGTCTCATAGCAAGGGGGGGTACAAAGCAAAAATTAGTACACAGTTCAGCTGTGCATGTATTCTGTCACAAAATATTTCTCCAGCTAAAATACAGTCAACTTACAATTTTCTGTACCTGCATTGCATAGATTTCATCTACAGCAGCCCCAACAACTTAGTCCAGACTGTGATCTATGACAGAAGCTGCCATTTGAAGAGGGATTGGTATATTGGAGGTGGACTTGTGGAAAAGTGAGCCTTAACAAAGGGGAAGGCGACCCCATCAAGTTTTTTTTGCTTTCTGTGCTGGAGAAGGAGAAGTTACTGGAAGGAGGAAAAAAAGAAATTATGTAAGGGATTAGGACATCTGCAGCATCCTTTTTAATGAAAAGAAGCAGGGTAGGTCGCACGTGCCTCTACCAGAGAAAGGCAAGGTGCAGGAGTAAGATGAAGTTTTACATGCATTGCTAAATACATGGGGACAAAGGACCATATGAAAGATGCAATACATAAAAGGAACCTGCCAGACCTCATGGCAGCCTCAGTACAGAAGTGTTGGTGTGAGCTGGTGCCCACCTAATTGGTGTGAGTGGCAGATAACCCTGGGAACTAGAGCATCTGAGGAAAAACAGATTATTTATGGGAGCAGGTTAAAATTTACTATGTAGGTCTGCATCAGGCTGCAGCTCCATGGCTGCTTTACACCACTTCCAAAGCCCTTCCTGCAGCTGTGTGCCTCACCTTCCCCTGGTGCTGAGCCAGCAAGACTGGAGTTGTGGGAGGAGAGGAGGGAGGGGACAGTCCTGAAATCAGAGGGGCCAGTAAACACCTGAGCAGCTGGAATGTGCTCTCTTGGCGGGAGAGCAAGTATGGCAAGCAAGGAGGTATGTTCATCTCCTCAACCCACTGGTTCTGTATCTCCTGGGGCCTCCAAAGAACCCTTTGAATGCACTTACTTGAAAAGTACTGTGCTGAAACAGCTACTGTGTTAAAAGTGGGTTTTTTCTAGTTTTCTCTTTTTAAGATAGAACCTACTTTAGCTCATATAAGAATTTGGGCCTTGTTTTAAAAGCTAAATGCAATAAACCTAATTAATCTGTTTATGTATATCCCTATAAAATGGGGAAAAAAAGAAAAAAAGTCCATCATCTGCATTCTAGATAATCCATGTAACATTTAAAGATACATTGCTTTCAACACCATCCTTATGTTTAATAGAAAAGGATGCTGCTTTCTCTGACTTAATCTGAATAAACATCTCCATTGTTTCTGTCAGCTAATGATCACTTCCAACATTTTCTTGACCAATTTGTTTTCCCAAAGGGGAAAATATAAATATTTAGCAACAGAAATCAGCAGAGGGCTTACCTATTTCACCTTTTTAAAGCCTAATTTCTCCTTTTGAAGGGTAATAGGCTCACATTTCTAATACAACCCAAAAATTGGATTGCTTTGGCCTTGTCCCAGACTCTGAGCGAGTTCTCATCTGAGCTGGAGTGCGCCCATGCTGCTGCCCATGCACCGCATTTGGCTGGGGGACGGCGCGGTTCTGCTGTGCTGAGCAGCTGCAAAATTGGGCCCTCACAAGAGAAATTACTCTGGTGGGCAGCCAGGAAGAGCAAACGCCGGGAGCTGCAGCTCCAGCCCCACGGTGACACCGTGCTCAGGCCTGCTCTGGTGGCTCAGTGCGGTGTGGGAGCCTCCACTGCCCCCAGCGCCGTGAGGGATGGAGCCGGCGGCAGGGCAGGGCAGGCAGGCACCCACACCGAAACAAGGCCCAGCTGCAGGCCAGATCACTTGGAGAGTGTCCTTTCAATAAGGACTCGCAAGCTTTCAGACTTTTATTCAGATTATTTGCATTTGCAGGCAGTAATAAGGGAATTAGTTTTGTCTTCTGCTGGTATTTAATTTTTTCCTATATACCCACATTGTCCAAGAAGATTCCCTTTCCCTCCCAAATAATAATAAAATCTCAGTACATTGTTCAACCCTACTTTACATATTTTTCTCTTCTAGGACATCTGTACTCTGCATACTTTTGCATTCTCCCCTCACCCTTTTCTTCTCAGCTGCTCCATGTTTTTATGTCTCTCAGGAGGGGTTAATTCTTTACAGCTGCGTCCTGCTTGCCAGGAGTCTCACATGTGCAAATTATTAATCTTTTCTATTGCTACAGTAACTCCCAAGGCTTTAAACACCCCCTACCTAAAACTGGCCCTTTTCCAAAAAACTTTTCATATTCCCTCACTGAAAGATAATTTGGTCCCCTGCAGGGTTTGTGCTGTTATTTAGCACAATTGCCTAAGTAGAGTCCCTTATTTCCACATAATAATTTACAAATTGGAATTTAATTTAAAAATTTAAACCCCAGAGTATTAAATGTCTCTAGTTCTTGTACAATTGATTTGTTAGTTTTTTGGGGTTTTGTTTATTTTGGGTTTTTTTTTAGAAAATGACATTGTTTTATTCTGTTTTGCTTTTAACCTTCAGTTTTGAATAATGTGTGTAGTTTAGTGATTGTAATGATAATGATCTGATATGCAATTTGTAATGTCAACTGGTGCAGCTAGGCTTGCTTTCCATGAAACACAGAAGCTGGTTCTTAAATATGGAATGACTTAACTGACTAAGCACAGAATGTTCTAAATTTTTGTTTAATAAGAGGTCTGGTTATTAACATCTGTTTAGCCCATTTATGTTTTCAATTTGTGATATTAATTCGATGCAGTTGCCCCATGGTTTATATCAGCAATCAGACAGGGACATATAAGTGCAGATATTGTGTGATTGTCACCAGATACAGGTCTATGCACAAATAGCAATCCACTGGTTGTGTGCACACATCTCTGTGTCTACAGGCATACACACTCATTGTTTTGGCCTGGAATGACTGATGAGCTGGCATTTTTTTCTACCCTCTGTCTTTCTCTTTCTGATGTGTTCTCCTGATTTCATATTTATTTCTCAGCTATTGATTGGATATCATTATGACACTTCCAAGCTTCCAAATAAATAATTTATTTTGAAAGTTAGATATGTCATAATAAAGCATTAAGACACTCCAGGCAGCGTATTTCTGGCTGATTATATACCTCCAGTGGTATTATAAGGCACAGGCAGAGGACTGAGTGATTTTAAACACCTGACAAGTGCAATAATCCCCAAGAAGTGCATGGCCTGGAGCATCTTTCTGCTGTTATGAAACAGAATTTATAAATAAAAATAAGAAGAACAGCCAAACCTATTTATTTGTGGGGCACTACGACTCTAGAATGACATCACTAAGGGCCAATCACTAACTTTGGTTTACACTGATTAATGTAGCATTCATTTCCTAGCGTGAACAATAAACCCAAATATTCCTAAGAAAACATTAAACAGCTTTGAGTTTAATGTGTGCAAAGGAAATGTAAAGGTGGTTTAGTTGCAAGGCAGACACATGATCTGTTTAATATATACAGAAGGCCTCCCTGCAGGCCAATTAAAAAACCTTCCAAACAATGCTGACTATTAATTCACACAGTATTTATAACTCAAGTGAGTTAAATTTTAGCATCTCAGTGAAGAGCTCTGTAAGGAGGAGAAATAGATTTCATTAGGACAGTAACCAGATATGAATTGTGTTTTGTTCTGTGAAGTAAATTTTAAACAAACCTTTTAACAGCAAAGAGGTTATGCTGCTTGTAGATTATTTTCTCATTAGGAATAAAAATCCTGATAAAGAAGTCTACTTCTGAAAACTTAATATGTGTAGCTTATAAAACTGAAACTCTAAGAAGATGCTGGAGCATGTAGTGGTATCATCAAAGCTGTAGTTGAACAAATACTATCATAAAGAGCAGTTATAAAGAAGTGTTTTGTTTTATTTGTTTTTCTGTTGCATATATAAAAATAGAGCTTCAGAAAAGTCATAGTTAACACATTTAACTGCTGGACATTTAAAATCTTCCTTGTCATTCATGGCCTGAGACTTGGTGTAATCAAGGGCTCTTCTATTCTTGTGCATAAGCACTAGCTGGAGTAACTTTCCTCTTTAACTCTGTAGCAGGGGAAATATGCTCAGGTAAAGGGGATCACCCTTAGAATAATATGGGATGTCTGTGATAGAGGTGAAAGTATGGAAAATGTTCTGTGCTTCTGTGCTGCAAATAACTTATATCCTGAAGAAAGAGAAATCTTTTTGCATTATTTTACCCTGCTCAGCACTGGAGCTTCAATGTCTTATGGAGATCACAGAATCATTAGGGTTGGAAAAGATCCCTAAGGTTGTCAATGCCAACCATTAGCCCAGCCACCACCATGTTCACTGCAAAACCACATCCCCAGGCCACATCCACATTCCTTTTGTGCACTTCCAGGGCTGTGAGGTTATTTTGTCACATTTACCTGTTGAACAGGTAGTGGGAGGGGATGCAGGTGGCTCCTTCTGCCCAGCCCTGGGGTTTGCCTCGTCCTGTGCAGGGTCACTGTGGGTGTGGTGGCGTTGTCCTCCTGGGTTACTGTCTCCCACCACACCGACACACATGTGCACACCATTTCCTTAGCTTTTTCCAGCCCATAGGATCCAATTAATTGCTTCACATGCTACATTCTTCATAATGAGAGTGGGCCACAAGGACAGTATGCTGGTAAGCTTTTCTGTTCTGAAAGGAAAGTCCATCACTCCCGCAGTGTACCAGTTCAGTGCTGTGAAATAATCCCTGGCTCTTGTTCTACCCTTCCCTTGGGGTATCTGCTCCACTGAATGACCCCATCATGCTCGGTGCATTGAGATTTTGAAACTAGCTGCTAACTACTGTGGATGCATTTCCTGACCTTACTGGTGGGAATTGAACCAAAGTCTCTCAAGTGCTGTAGGATCTAATTAATATGCATCTTATTCCAGGAAAGACTCATTACTTTATAGATATTTATATAAGGGGTATGTCTGCTATAATGGTTAATAACTATGAATAAAGTTTCATTTCTGATAGAGGAATAAAGCTTTTGTTTAGATATGGATTTTTAGTTTTATTAAAAAAATTAGAAAGTATGATTATGATAATTGGGTGAGAGTTCCAAATGGTCACACAAAGTTTTTATTCTTGCCTTTAGTACTAGCTGCTATCAACTCTCCTTCCTCACCTAAAATTTAAACAAGAGGTAGGGAAGAACTAATTTAAAAATTAATTCAAAGCATTAGCAAAGGATCCAGAGGGTCTGTGCTGGATATGGAAAACTTGTAGAGTATGAGAAAGTGAAGTGAGTTATGGGTGACAAGGTATTGAAATAATAAGTGTAAGCAAAGTCCTGTCCTTTCTAAACTGAGAAAAGGCATACCATAGTAACAAAAGCTACCTATGGATCTGGTCTCCCCTGATGTTTGGGAAGTGTAAGGGTTTATTTAGAACATTTGAAAAGCTACTCTGACATACAACTTTTATGGTAGCTAAAATTTTTGGCAACTCTATAAAGCCTTCACTCCCCAAAGGAATTAGCTGGTGCTGCAGAGGGGACAACCCCAGTGGTTGGGCAGACCAGGCACCTCTACTTACTCTCTCTCAGGCTCCACAGGTAGAAATGACAAAATAACCTCAATGCTTCAAAATCACATGATTTCAAAGCAAATTTGGAAAATTTGGAGGCTCAACATTTTTGGACAACCAAAGTTTAATGCTTAGTTATGCTGCACATAATGATTCAGTCATATTGTCAAACCAGAGGAACTGAAATACTGTAAGTGATTGAATGTGTTTTCATAGTAACATTTTACCATGGGTATAACTTAGTGTTCTTTAACATGCATATGACTTAAGGTTTCTGTGAAGTTCAGTTTTACTCTATAGAAAATAGTAAGAATCAGAGACAATGCAAATATGGGGTGCAGTCCTGCAGTGCTTGTCACCTTGGGACAGTGGTGACAGTACCAGCAGTGTCATTCTGCTGCAATTGCAGGGGTTTGTTAAACACTGTACAAAAGTTACCTTTTTGGCCACTTCAGAAAGCAGTGATAATTCTTTCCTCTCATTTCACAGTCCACAGGAGCAGAAGTCATCCCAGGGAGTCCTGGGCAGTTTTTTGCCACGTTTATCCTTGTGGAGAATCACAGCACACATGCAAAGAAGATATGTGAATTCATGAGGGACTCCGTGGCATCTGTGAACATGTGTGTCAAGGTATGTTAATTTTAAAATGGCAATTGCTCTATCTACCACTCAACAGAGTTATGCAAAGGAGGGAGTGCTTAGGAAGAGGAAAATCCAGGCAAATAAATGAATGTTTAAGGGAGATCTTTATTTTTAAAAAAATGTATACCTTACAAAAAATAATCCTTGGAGTAACATGACATTCTTGCAGTGCATGGTTTGACAATTAAGGGAAGCTTGAAACTTGGTTTTCTAGGTAGCTGTTGGTTTTGGGTTTTGTACTTTGGAAGTGAGGCTTGGAGCACTGTGCCTGTGTGTTTGCTGCAAGCCAGGAGTGCTGCTTTTTTGACAAACTGTGGCAATGGCAAATTCACATTCTGAAGATGATTGTCCCAGAGATTCTTTGGCTTTTACTGGGCTGCTGAACACTTTCTCTTCTTCATGGTCTCTTGTTCTTGCTTGGCCTTGTTCCATGTGGTAATCTGTGTCAGTTCCAGTCTGTGCTGAAACCTTTTCCTGCCTCTGTTCATGCTAATCCACAGCAGCCAGAGTAGATGGGAATGAGCCAGCTCACTTGTGACCAGCTGCATGGGGCTGCAGTTGTGGGTTACCCCTCCTCTGCTCACCCCGATCCACACACATGCTCACAGGCACGTGCTTGTGTTTCTGTGGCACACCCAATGTGGGAGCTTGCTGAGGCTCACTTGGGAAGCATCACAGGGTTGAATGGACAGATATCACAGCCAGTGATATCTGGTTTATAGCTTTATGTTATCTGAGCTCAGCTATTGGAAATCCTTAGCTGCATGCTGTGAGGTAAAGCCAGCAGCATAAGAACACAGGAATGGTCCCACTGCGTTGGGTTAAGGTTCATCCAGTCCAGCGTCCTACTTCTGACAGTGGATGTCCAGTAGACAAAGGCAGCATGTTGCTACCTCTTCCACTCTCCACTTCCAACAGTTTTCAGCTCAGGATATTTCCTGAGCTGGATGTTTCTTGCAGTAAGCTCCACAGAATTCTGTGTGTGCTGTCCCAACCCTCCCTTGTGACCTCTGCAGTGAGTTACACAAGTTTGCTCACTCATGCTCAAACTTTCGTTCTTGAACTGGATTTTGAACTGATGCTATGGGAAACCCTTTCACTCTTTCCTGACTGCTCATGGAGGGACTTCAGCATTCCTTCTTAGTTTGCTTTTTCAAACTGAGGAGTCCTTGTATACCCAGTCCTTTGCACTGATATACAATATCCTTACTTTTTTCATTTAACCATATCCTCCTGAAGAGAGACTAGAACTGCAGAAATATTAAAAATGCAAGTGAGTCATAGGTTTATTCAAAGGCAGTGTTTGCTTCTGTTTTATTTCTATTCATTCCTAAAAATTCCTAACAGTTTATTTGTTGCTTTGACTGGTAATGAGCACTGACCTAATTCTTTCTTGAATCTATAGTATTTTCTACCGTTGAATCACAATTGTCAATTCAGAACCTATTTGCACATATTTGAACTTTAGAGTTTTTCCAGTGTGTGTAGCATTCTTTTATTCATAGGGAAATTCATCAGCCATGACATTCACCAGGCATGCAGCCTTGTAGGGTCCCTCCCTGCAATTCCTGGCAGTCAGTCATTGTCCTTAATACCCTATATTTTGTAAATGCAGAACTGTGTTTTGCCTTGATGTAGGTAGTATAGAAGATAAGAAAATCTGTTGCTCTTGTCTACAACCCCTTCTTCCTAGATGCCAAATCATGTTCAACCAGGGTAGTTACAGCCTGCACTTTACGAGTGAGAAACTGCAGGATGGGATTTGCCATATTCAATTATTTATTGAGTGAAAAATCTTTCTGTGGTCAGTCAGTAGCTATGCAAAGGCCGGGTGTCATCTGGCATTTACATTGTAGGATTATGTGTTTGTTTTAAAAGCAAATCTTGGGTATTTTAAAGATGAAAGTACTGTTTCAGCCTTTTCTCTGATACTTATTTCTAGCATTTCCAGGCATTTTAGTTACTTGGAGATGACATCACTTTTTTAACAATAACAAATTGGAGACCATCCTGGGAGTATAACAAATCTATGGAAAGGAGGGGGAATTTCACCCCTAGGTGTTCAAAGTTGATTAGATCTCATTACAGAGTGCCTTAAGTGAAATGGTTTGGAGCTTTGCATTTCTCAGTCTTCAATAGCCTGAAATTTTTGTGTCATAAAACCCACTAGATTTGTGTAGGGACTAATACTCCCTCTACAGAGAATGAAGCCTTAAAGGGACATTATGTTTGAATTATCTTTCCATCCCTAGTGCTGGTTGTCAGCACTTATAAGCAGTAGTGTGGCTTGCTTTCCCTCATCATCCCTTTTTACAAGAATCCATAGAGGACTTCAGTTTTGGCACCTTTTGCTTGGTACTAAATTCACCTTAAAAAACCATGTCTACACATTATGGGTTCTATTCATGAATGACTAACACCTCATTTGCACTTGAATTTCATTCAGGTTAAATGGAAACACTGTGCAATGCTGTGGAATTTACACAAATTTTATATCCTTGAATACAGATTGCTGGTAATGAAACTGACACTTTGTTGTGCATATTAAAGATGCCCAGAAGCCAAAAGAGGATGGAGAATAGGAGAAAATGTGATCAGATCTGGCCTGAATGAGCAAAGTGCTCTTACAGAGGAGTGGGAAAAGGAAGGAGGAAATCAAAACAATTCTGCAATGAATAGGTGTCCCCTACAGCTCAGGCCTGGGAGGAAATAAAGCTTGGGCTTTTGATGCTGACTGTGTCTGCTTGGACACCTGAGGTTTTCACCCATCTGGGTGGTTGTATTTGTCACTAGGTGGGAATCTGTACTCATCTAAACTAAGTTTCCCACTTCTCATTTGAATTTGGTCTCCTTAGGTGATTGCTGAAGGTGTTTTCCCCTGCCAAGCTTTGTTTGTATCTAAATGTTTTGGGGGCTGTCAGGGGAGGAGAATTCATGAGCATGGAATTTGGAATTTGACTCAAAACCTGCTTTTCTTTCTTGTCCTTTGTGCATTTGGACGACTATGACTTTTCTGCTGAAAATATTAAGCAGAGAGGGCCACTGAATGATCTTTCTTTCATAAGATTTGTCTTCTCTTCCCTCGGCTCATATGTTGCCAAGCCCAGTGGCTCACCTGTCTGACACGGATCCACATGTGTGACAGGAATATGAAGACTAATAACTACACAATCCTGCTCTGAAATTTATTCAGAGTAGCAACCAGATGTATGTGATCTGGAGGAAATTACTGCACGACATCCTGTGAGCCAGCCTTATCACAGCCCCCAGAACCCTGCGTGAAGGCTTTTGTCAATAGAAGGTAAAAGCCTAGTTGCTTGCAAGAATTTCTAAGGTCAGTAGAGATTCTGTGCTCAAGCTACAGAACCTCTGTCTAATGGTGTTACCAAGCAAGTTAAAATTTTTAAGAAGAGATCTGAGCAGCAGCAAGGGAAGATGTTGGAAAAATTCTTTTAACTTTAGCTCAATAGTGTATGATCCCTATATCCACAGTTAGTGCTTAGTTTTGTGCCATGCAGTGTTCATTACAAACAAACCTGAGACTTATGTGGCCTTGTTTTAACTCCCTGCATCTAAGACTAATAAGTTTTGTGCCAGCTAATACTTCCTTATTTACTTATTTTAGTGATTAATATGTACTGGCAGATATCTTTTGTTTTGAGAATGAAAATTGTGTGTCATAACAAAGAATGATAAGAGAAGTACATTATAACCTGACCACATATTTGAGGTACTCTCAAGGAGAAAAGGTTCATCAGAAGATCCAGAACCATTCCAGGATAAATCCATGGAAACATTTAGCATGAGTGCATTATTCAGGAATTGTGATGAATATGTATCAGTTTGAGGAATATAACCTGGTCTTTTAGGCTACTGGGCATGCATGCTTTAAGGAGAATTCTCCATGCATCCAGTGCTGCTAATAAAGTAATGTCAACTTTCTGACCCAGCAAATTGCTTGGAGGGCTTATTTCACTGTTTTCAGTGACAATGGCATCTGCCCGTGTGTCCAAATGTAATTTTGGGTAACAGCAGCCTTCAGGTACACTTTCCCTACACGATAGAGATCCTGGCTAAAAATTCAGAAGTTTTCTGCTACTGATTGTTAAGCATTTCTGGTGATTGTAAGTATCTAAAATAACTCTTAACCCACTAGAAAGAGCTGGTGACTGCTCATTATTGTTCAGACTGAACTTCCTTGCACCACATAGAAGTTTTCTCATCTCAGAAACTAGTGCAAAGTTTGGCTTCACAGGCGCAAATATAAATTAACAAAAGAGAAATCAGGGGAATGTTTAAAAATCTTTTTATTCCCTTGAATACTTATGCCTTCTCTTCAGTCTACACTAGGTCTTTTTTCCATGATACACAATACATCCAATTTTCTCTCTTCACTGGTTAACACATGTGAGAATTATTGTGTGGGAAGAAAAAAAATCTGCTATTTGAATACCAAGTCACAGTAGACAAAATCTGCATTCTGAGTATCTACTCAGGGGACAGGTACTTTCTCCACCTTTCAGAGGCCAGCAATCAACGGTGCAAGTTTTAGGAGTATAAATGATTATGTATAAGAAATCTTCCTTTATTATTATTTTCTTTTTGTTTAAATTTCCCTGCAGAAATTGATCTGGGTTGCAATTTTAATTTCAGCAGGGCTGCTTGGAAAAGCAAATCTGAAAAAGAGGTTGTCATAGACTGCACATCATTATTACAAATTCGTATTTGGGGTTTGGAATTCTGGCTTCTGCAGACTGCAGAACTGGTATTACTAGCTGCAATGATACCAAAGTGAGTTGTAGCCTGTGGAGGTAACATGTCAGGCATGTAATCCTGTTCTTCATTTAAAGTTTCTTTCTTCAGGAATATTAAATAAATAGACTGTAAACTGTTGAAATTACCACGCATGCTTGGGCAGCACCCTGTATGCAAAACAAGCACTGAAGGAGATATATGTGACCCCAGCAATCTCTAAAGTTGCTTTCTAAACAACCCTGAGACATTTGGATCAGCTCCATTAAAGACAGAAAGCATTAGAAGGATAGGAGAACACATCAATATATACAATTTTCAATTAATTTTTTTTTCCAAAGAGAATTTGTTTGTATTCTTGCTAGCCTATCATGGTAACCAGCACGCTACCAGTTATAAAAGTGATAACTTGATAAGCTGTTCAAGCCTGATGGTCCTATACCGGGGAGTTGTAAGTTTCAAGGTGCTCCTCTCTATTAAGGCAAAGAATCATGATCAGCCCAAGCCCAGTTGTCAGCCTCCCCTGTTACCCAGGGCAGTGTGATTGTGCTCCATGGTGATGCAGCGTTGCAATGATTTATATCAAAGCAAGCAAACTTCAAGCTGAATCTGCAAAAAACATAAGGAAGGTCAGTGATAGGAACTGCTAACATGTTGCAGTTTCAATGCAGCTGCAGAGAAGCCCACTATGAGCACTAAAAAGCTGAGAACATTTCCCTAGTCTTTGATTTCTGATTTTTGAAAGGCTGTAATGGAGCCAGCAGGTAGTGTAAGAAAATCAGGAAATGCAGACAATATCATATATCTGAATAACTTCTATAGCTTTATACTATCTATACATTCTTTTGTTTTGTGGGAAAACAGAGAGCTGCTGCAAATAAAACTAAAGTCTCTAGAGGATAATCATGTAAGACAGTGATTATGCTCTGCAGCATTTATTTACCTGTCTACAATCATAGGCAGGTATTAATGACAGTGGAAAAAGCAGGCAATGATAACATCAGATGAAGAAAGTATATCAGCATAAGTATTAAAATACCTGACTGGAATAATTCAGTTTTGTGTCAATTAGCAGAGGTGGAAGGGAAAGACATGTTCTTTTCTTCCTTATTTTGCCACGTTTTAAAAGTAGGACAAGTAAAATATTGTCCAGCCACCTGATCTTCTTAGATGAATTCTTTTGTTGTAAAGTTACACATTTGTGCCTGAAGACCAAAATGACCATTAGTGCTGTGGATTAAGTGACACAAGACCAAAAACATTTTCTAAGTGCGGTTTCATGATGTGGGGTTCTTATTTCTGGTCTCCACCTTAACTGAATCAGACCAGCAAGATGTGATTTTCCAAATACAGCAGGCAGGAAAAGGACAGGAGTTGAGTGGCCTCCATTTCTCCCAGTCTACCCATGTGCACCAGTTCAGCTGTCAGGGACAGCCTCTCTATATCAATCCTTATTAGTGCCCTGACTATTTGAGATGTCAAGTTCCTTTTTACATTGCCTCAGTTTCCACCTTTTCTGTGATTTACTACTCAGTCATTCTCTTTCTAACTTCATTTCAAGGCCATATGTCTGCAACTCCTCTGACATTGTCTTCTTGGAGGTGTCTGAAACTTGGTGAATCTCCAGTTTTATTTCTTGCCTAGCTGATCCAGCTCAGAGCTATCATCCATTAGCTTTTTTCCCCCCTCTGAAATGATTCACTTGCAAACTTCTTTCCTCTGAATCAGCCATCAGACACTCGAGAGCCCAAGAAGTAGCAGTAAGCTGCTTTTTCTCATTCTTATACCACTATCTGTATGGTGTAAAATCAGATAGTAAAAAGGGGTGAGGCAGTGGAGGAGACCTTCATCATGTGCCCTAAAAATCTTTACACCAGAAAACGTTATGAGACTGCAGCACATATTTATTGGCACCTTGACTAACTGAATTTATGTTAAAAGTGGATTCTTTACAATGATTCCACCATAATCACGATTTTTTAAAATGCTGATCTCATCTTTTCTTTTGCATTCAAAGGCATAAGAGAGAATTTTGTTGAACTCTAATAAAAAACATTCTTAGGGCTTGGTATTGCAATTATTGGAAACTGAGGCTGTTAAAAATGACATGACAGTTCTGTATTAGCTAATGGCATATTTTAGGAATGATTCCTTTTTATTCCATAAAAATCTCAATATTTACCTCTATTCAGTCTTTTAAATGACATGATAAATTATTGAAGCTGTGTTTTTAAAATATGAGATTTTTTCATACCTCTTATCCTCTGTGAAGTCATTTGCCTTACAGGATTCCTATTGTGATTCCTTGTATCTTTAATATAAACTGTTTCTACCAAGTTTCAAGCAATTGGTCCTGTCAATATTATTTCAGGGTTTGTTGGTTTCAGGAAACAGAGTTATCACTGTGAGAGCATTATTGGTATGCTCATTAGGAGAAAAAAATGTGCTTTACATCTGTATTTATAAATTATTCTTTGATCAGCCTGTCAGTACTGTACACTTAGAACAGCATCAGAGCACTGAAATAGTAATAATAAGGGGAAATAGCAGTATCACCTTTATCCCTTCTAAAAATAGTGCTGCCACAAACGTTAGAAAGGCAGGGCATGGGAAATGCTGCTCGTAGGGAGAGCAGAGCAGCAGCAGGGCTGGAAACACTGGGCTTAGGCTTGCAGGGCTCCTGCCCACAGTTACGGGGAAAAAGAAATAGCCCAGCCCAAAATCTGGTTTAAAAAGTCTGTGTTTATAAACCAGTGAGACCAGGTTCAGTATCAGCACTGAAAAAAGTGTGAAAAGGCAGCAAAGTCAGCATGAGCAGATGAAGGGTTTCTGAAGGAGCCAGCTAAAGCAAACTGAGAAGTACATTTACCAACTCTTGACAGTTCTAACTAGAGAGATTTGAAGCAGATAACAAGGAGGTGTTTTTAATATTATTGAAATATATCACAACAGGAAAGACATTTTGGGAAAATCGGACTCTCCACGCTTCCTTGTCCCCTGCAGAGCAGTTGACATCCAGGGGATGAAGGATGCTGATGAGCTGGGGAAAGGGTGGGGGATCAGCAATGTTCCTTCCTGGTGGAAAAGCAGGCAAAAGCAGTGCCACAGCCAGCCCGTGTGACGCTCTCAGTTCACAGCCCAAGCAAACACCTGCTGAGCAAAGCAGGAATTTCTGGGAGCAGCATTTGCACTGGGCAACTCATGAGCTGATTGCTTGTGTGATGGGAACATGTGGGGGTTTTAATCACATCTAATAACAACCCAGCTGCCAAAGGCAAGCAAGGGGAAGGGAATCTGATTCTTCTCCACCCAGCATTGTTGTGAAACTAACTGTTGACTTCCATGCTAATAGAGCCAAAACCAGCAGACCCAGCTTTAAAATGTAATTCTAAGACGCAATAGCGCGTTTGGTTTTAGTTTCTTTAATAGCACAGCTAGGAAAGTTGATCCTTCATGGAATACTTTGCTAAAATGAAAAGAACATCAATATTTTTCTTCCAAATAAATACATATTTGAATTTCATCAAGCAGGCTCCTTGCAAAAATAATTACGAAAATAGATATTAGCTGAGCATGAACAAAGCTACCCCTTGTTTACCTGAATTAGAAAAAGGATGATTAATGGTAATGAACGTGTTACATTACTCATTTGTCAAAAAAGATCAATAATGTTAAATACCCCAGGAATGTCACAAAGCTGCCTCCAGTGCTGAGAGAGTTTTGTGAACAATTCTGGTGGAAAACTGTCTGTCAAAGGGGCCACTTCACACACAGAGTTCTGCCTCCTGCTTCCCTCCTACCCTCCTGCTTGGTGCTGAGGAATGACCCCTGCTAACAGGGGGAAAAATAAATCTAGAAAATAAGTATGGTAATTTTTTGCTTTTATTTGGTTATTTTGCAATGCAGATAGTTTCAGGGGGGCAGGTACAGTCACAATTAGGCAAAACGTTAATCCCCAGAAGGGGGGTGGGGGAGCTCATCAGTGATGCCCCTGTGCTGGGAAGGGACTGGGGGCTCCTGCTGGCAGGGCTGCTGGCCCTGCTGGCCCTGCTGCTGCTGGAGGAGAGCGTGACACAGCCCAGGAGGAGAGGCCAGAACGTTGCTTGTGGCAACACTCTCTCCTTGTAGCTCTTCTGTAATTATTTCACAGTTTTTATGTTACTGTGTGATGCAATGCAAATTCCTGGAGGCAGCAATACTTGCCATGGAGGACCAATTAGTGGTCATCTCAGGAGAACTCACGTGCTTGTATCCAGTTGTCACTGAGCCAAATCCAGAAGTGGTTTATGTGATGAGCAGGGATTGCTTTTCCCATTAAGAGTCTTGCAATACTGGGGAACAGCAATATGATAGAGCCTACATAGTAGTTTGAAACCAGATACTTAGAATACATAGTAATTAAATGTGCTCTGACAAGTAATCAGGACAACCTTTTTAAAGTTACTAGAGCACTCACTCTGCAGATTTGAGAACGGATGCCCTTAGTTTGTATAGAGGAGTGGGATAGAGACAAATATAATCTTCCTGATTTTTCACTGATTCCCCTTTTCACCCTGAGCGAGTTAATTTAACCCTCCCTTGGCTCACTTTTCCCACCTACAAATTATGTACATTGTTGTTTAAGTACCTCAGAGAGATATTTCAAATTTTAATTAGTGTTTGTAAAATGCTTTGGGTTATTTGGATCAAAGTGTGATTTATTATTCAGTAATGTATGTTATTGTGTGGTAGGTGTACGCTGCATATGCTGCAAAGGAGGGTGGCAGCAAATACACTCATTTTTACTTTCTTATCTCTTTATAAAATGTGGGCTGTTAGGTTCCCTTTCTTTGGTTTCATTTCCAACAGGTTTGATCAAAGGTGTTTTGATTTTTCACACCCTTGCCCTTAATAGGTATTCTAGTGCATTTTTATGTGAAAAAGACCTAATCATATGAAGGGAAGAGACCACTAATATCCTGACATACCAATACTAATTGGGCATCTCCATATATTTTTACTGAGCTCTTGTTCTATATGGACATGAATATATGTAGATCATATTGGCTAAAGGTCATGCTAGTATGTGAGGTCTGAGTTCTAGGTTGTGATTTTAGCAGAATCCAGTTAGAATCCTGTCCAAAAATGTGCCAAAAAACTCTTCTCCCACATGCTAGGCCCCAGAAACAGGGAGCACACAGGGAACCTAGGGCTGTGCAGGAATGGGAAATGAGCCCTTCTAGTGAGATTTGCTTTAAGTGATCCCTGTAAGGAAGACCCTGCACACTGGAACAAACTGGAGATTGGATCTATATTCTCAGAGAGATAATTTGCCAGTTGCAGTATCTCCAGATGAGAATATGAGCTCTAAATCAATCAACTTTGTTTACATTTTAACTAATATGAGTAGATTTCTCTGCAAGTTGTTTTAGTTATGGGTGTTATTCCTCATGTTGGGAATGACAGACCAAGCTAGAAAGCATTTCTGAAATTCACTGCAGTACAAGCCCACACTTCCAAAGATATCCTACCAACAGCACCACTCAGGTCCATCTTATGCACTTACACATTGATTTGTTTTCATCTCTGCCCTGTCCATTTGCAGGTTTATTTCCTGTGATAATCCTTCTGAGCCCTCTCCCTCCTTGTTGGCCGTCAGCGAGAGAGAGCCAGGGGAAGATGATCCCATGTTTTTAGCTCCTAAAGGAAAACAACCTGTTAGAAATGTGCATATTTTAAGGGCAGAATAGGATATCCAGTTGTGGAAAATGCACAGCACAATCCCTCCTGGAGGGAAGAGAAAACAGACTGCTAAGAGGGAAATCTTCAGGAGAAAACCCAGGGCTTAGGGAAGCTGTGCAGGACCAAGTGGTGGGGAAGGAGCACTTCTGCTTTGCATGATGCTGTGGGTGGATTTGCCTTCAGTTATGCTGAGGCATCAAACACCAGGTTCAGAAAAAGAAAAATAGTATCAAGCTGGCAGGGTGCAAATATAAACTCTTTATAAGATCAAGTGGAAAGATGATGATATGAGAGGCACAGGGAAGCTATGGAGAGGCCACAGGGACCTGTGGTGACGTTTGCTGGGCTGCAACACCATACCCCTGCCCTCTCTCATTTTAGAGTATTTAAAGTCTGTAGCAGTACAATTATAGCAAACTAAAACTCAAAGTAACTGCTTTGATTACGAGGAATTAGATCAACTGCACTGCTTTGAAAGAATTTTAACTTAATGGATGACCTGCATAAAAAAAGAAAAGGACAAAATTACTTGATGGTGTTGACCACAAGATGGATTGGAACTCAAACACTATTTCTTACAGATGAATTTTAATAACTATGAATTTATTGAAATACATATGTGTAAGTATGTAAGATGTACCTCCATGTGCCCCACAATACATTTAGAAATATCTGTCTTAACTTTGTGTGTAAAACACACAAAACTAAATGATTAACAGTGGTTTGAAACAGAGCTGACACTGGCAAATTAGAATAGTAATTCACTATTTCTTAAGACTTGAACTCAATTCTTCTACAAAGAGCTAATTCACTATATGGAGAAAAGGAAGAATCACTCAGGACTGCAGTGAGGTCTGTAATAACCTGTTGTCCCTTTCTTTTCTGTTTCCAAGGTTTTGCTTTTCCATGCAACCCTAAAGAGTGGACACAAAAGACATGTGTTTGCTTGAAAGGTGAGAAATAAAATATATGTCTGGACTTTAAGTGGCTCCACACAGCACTGATTCTTGTGTTTGATTTTCTTACCTGTCTACATACAGCCCTCACTCTGTTCCTCTGCTATTGTGCTCAGTGTCACTTTTGCTGAAGGAAAGTGGCTGAAATGTCGCTTTAACCAAACATCTTGAGATTTTGGAGACAGGTCTGAAACTGAAAAGAGATTGATTCTCATGGGAAAATCGTGTTGTTGGACAAGGAGATGTAAATCACAGCTGGCTTACAAAACAAGTGAGAAAACAGATTTTTTTTTTTCTTTTTTGTTTTGCTAAATTGACAAAGGGGGGAGGCTAGGCTCTGTCAGGCTAAGGAATCCAGCTTTTCCAGGGCCTGGGCTCCACTGCTCACCTGAATGCATCTGGGAGGAACCCTGCTGCTAGTACCCATCTAACACTAAAGCTGTCATGTGCTTTTTTCTCACAAGCATCTTCCCAACGTGTCTTTGAGATTCCTCAGTTCCCACCAGTACTGTACAGCAACTCTCATCATTCTCATCATTGCTTGTTTTAAGTTTCTAAATAGTTTCTAAATTCCTCCAATGGAAAAGTTTTCTTTTCCATTGGAGGAATTTCCCTGTGTGCAGCAAGGAAGCCATTCTGCACACCTTATAAGAGGGCCAATGCTGAGCTGCGGTCTCTGACAAGGGCTGATCCCGCCAGGGGATCAGGAATGGAACTGCCCATGTGGCTGCCAATTCCCTTTGTTTCAGTGGCTCCAGAGACTGTCCCTGTGAATGGAGTTACTGGTCTATATTTAGGGAGTTTGGTACAAAACTCTGGGAGAGAGTTGGGAATACTAAAGGGGTGTAGAAACTTAGTGCTCAAGAGAAGAACCAGAGGGATGCAGAAGTCAGGGAATACAGGGCACCAGGCAAGGTGAAGCAGGGGCAAAGCAAGGGGAAATGGAAGGTCACTGGCCTGGGGCCCAGCTGAGACAGCCAGCAGCAGAGTGCTGTCCTCACAGATCCCATTTCCACCTGGGAACCAGCGGCGGAGGAGGAGGCTGGGTCTCCGTGCCCTGTGCAGGAGTCAAAAGCTGCATCCTACTGTGGCCAAGGCACGGCCAGCTGAGTGTGGAGCACCCCAGATATACTCACCAGAGGACAGAGTGCCCCGTGCCTGTGCCTCCTCTTGGCTCACTCTTCACTTTCTATTACAGCTCTTTTTCTGCGCCTTGCCCACTTAAAGCAGTCATTACTCTTTTTTAATCTCCTAACAATAGAGAAAATTTCACCTTCTGCATTTTATATGGCTCTGTCAGTACCCTCTAATATTTTTGATTTCAAGAGCTTTTTCTAGAAATCTTATTCAGATAGTAATTCAGTCATCTTTAAAAATCTCTACCTATATATTCACTGCTGTGATCCAGGATATCTCATTCTTCCATTTCTTCCTGAATCTTCCTTTAGAGTTCATTTATTTTTAGTTTTGCCAATAGTAATTTTCTTCAATAGGAAGGTTTTACATGCTGGAGAATAATCTGAATGATTTTTTCCTTTCAGGAAAATTTTGTTTTTCCTTCAAAAGACGGTGGATAGATTTGCCATGAGATGATTCCTAGAGAATATGTGAGAGCATGCTAACATCATCTGACACCTGTCAAACCAGCCATCTTCCCCCATGTCTCGTGCTAGAAATTGAAGCCCAAAGGTAAGTGTCCTCTGAGATGGTGGTAATTTCCAGTAAGCAGATTTAGAGGAAAATACTTTTTTTTCTTCTTTCAAGGCTTTCCTGAAGAACTGAAAACATGCTCTTTTTATTTTTATAGGCCACTGGTGGCAGTTTTTCTAATTTACTCATACATACATACAAATGCACATATGCACACACTTATTTGCAGCAAGAAATAACTGTACTAAAAACTTTAATGATACTGAGGAAGCAGTCACCTGTTACTCTGCTCTGGCAGTTTCAGCTGTCTAGTGAACTTGACTTATTGTGGTGATTTATCATAACTACTTTAAGCCATATGCAATATTCTGCACCTATATTTTATATTTATGGCTTCCTGTGTTGGATACTTAAATTTTCATCTTATTTTCACAATGAAAGAATTTTTCATGTGAAAAGCACTAACTAAAATTAGGTAATGATTACTCCTTGTCCTCCTTGTCTCTTCCTTGGTACCTGTTATCTTTTTTTTCAAGTGGTCGACCAAACTTGTACCCATTTCACTTGTATTCAGAAATTTGTGTCACAGGGGTGAATAATGTTAAGGTCAGCACTGTTGGTAGTTTCCTAGGGATGACTTCTTAGATGTGTAAACAATACTGGCTGAGGCTGAAGGTCGTTGCCTGAAGCCCCTGAGAAGTGGTGTTCTGATGATGGAACTGCTGGAGAGTGTCCCCTGACAGCAGTGCCTCCCTAGACATGGCTCACCTCCCTTGGCTGCCAATTCTCACCTGACCAGGGCAGCTCCTGTCTTTCTGGGCTGCTCTGGAGGAACAGCTTCAGGGTGGTTCTACAAACCAGATCACCAAAATGAGCCAGAGGAGCTGAGAGGTCTGGTGGCAACACAGCATCCCTTCACCTGTCTGGCTTCACGGGCCATGATCTGCAGAAACAGAATGGGGAGGATTGGGCATTAGCAGCCACAAGCTCTTCCCTCCTGGAAAAAATGGCTTCACCACTGAAGGAAACATCAGTAACTACAGAGAGCATAAAAATAAAGTAGGAAGGTCAAGAGCTTTATTAATTAATATTAATTGATCTTGGTAACTACCTTATCTGTGCCTTGAGGTCAGTTTAGGGGTATGCCCAACTTTCTGCCTCTTGTTTGGCACAGAATTACCAATTAATTTGCACTACCTACACAGTAGTTACCATTTCTTCCCTCCCCTGGTTACAATACTTGAATATACAGTAGTAGTTTCTTAGATAATTCAGTTTTCTTGTTGTTTCTATTGGAAGAGAGACAGCAGAGAGGAGGAGGTAAATAGTGGATTTGATCTTTAAATTGAACTCTGCAGGATAGGAGATGTTACAATGCTAGGTTGATGGCAGAGCCTGAAATGCAGGACAACTCTTTGCCCCTGAAATGCTACCAGCCTTCTTTACTCTGCCTTCCAAAATAAAACACAAAATAAATAAAGCTTCCAGCATCAGTAAACTTCCCTCTGTTTGAACTGGCAGCTGGCCAACTCATTTGGACTGTTCTCCCCACTGGTATAAAACACCCATGCAAGGAAGGGAAAAGAGCTGAGGAGGCCCCTATGATGGCATATGAAAGAACGCCTGGCCAATTTTCTTATTTGAACAATATAACAGAAAATCTTGGACTCAGTGTTTAAAAAAAAGCTTACTCACACTCTTTTATAACTCTAATTTTGTTTTTTTGAACATTTATCACTTAAAACCATGCAATTGTTCATCTGAGTGAATACATATACAAAACCCATTCCTCTCTGATGTTTTAGCTGGGATTCAAGAAAATAGGAAGAAAAAAAAATATCTGTACACAGATGCAGCAGTTTCCTGGGATTTTAGCCTCCCCCCGGGACAGCAGTGGCACACGTGTTTGGATTCTCTGGTGTGTGTGTTGGGGTTCCATGGCTGAATGCATGAATTGCACAGGCAGTGGACTGAGCTGCATTTTCAGTATGGTTTCTGCTCAGTCACTTATAAGTATTTATGATTTGGTTTTAGAAACAACCAGACTCTGCCCCACATGTTCTACAAATTTAAAACCAGAAAGGTCCTGCACAAGTACTGGCTGCACATAGGTTATTTTTTGAATGCTGGTGTATATGCAGAGGCTGTTGATAACAATTTACAATTAAAAAGCATTTGATATAAGTGATGAAAACATCTACCTGGGAGGTTTGCCCAGTGTCAGCTACTTTGAGACTTGAACCCAGGTTACTGTCTGTACATTTCGGTCTGTGTTTCTGGATTTACACAGGTGAAATGTTGACCTAGAAGAATATGGAACAAACCACTACAGCTTTAAGCTGCAGAGGTTTATAGGGAAAAAAAAAAAAAAGGGCAGAAACAAAGGCAAGCAGATGGCTAAAGATGAAGGTCACATCAGATTGAGAAGTTTGTCAAAATGTGATGACATAGGTAATCTGTAAACTGTTATTGCACCTAGCTGGAGGTGCTGAAAAACATTTTGAAATTACAAAAAACACTGGAGTCACCAGCACACAGGCAGGAATGATAGCCTGGAGTGGTTCTGCTCTATGGATGAATGCCAGATGTGGAAAGCGACATATCTGGAATTAATGATATTAAACATGCTTTTCTTTTATGCTCAATAATAACTCTATTATGATTGATACAAACCGCAGACACTTTATCTAGTACAAATGGAATCGTCTGTCATTGACTATATTAAATCATCAATTTCTGCATGATGAGAATCGTTTAGGGTAACTAATCATCTGTCTCGTTCTGAAGTCTTTAAGGCTGATCAGATAATGTTTTGAATACTGCCTGAGCAACCATGACAATCTAACCCTTCCATGTAAGGATTGAGAGGGGCCCATTATGCCGTCAAAGCCTGTGGAAATATCACAGCTCTTTCTCTACATAATACCCTGCTGTAAATAAATCACTCTCCACCGCAAACTTTATTGATCACAAGCACTTCCATGCTTGTGTCTAGTGAAGTCTCTACAGAATAAAATGCTGCTTTATATTTTGTCTTGTCAAAATATTAAACGGCTCTGTCAAGCGGAGTCAGGCTAGCAGTGATGGTGTAATTCTGCTGTAGCCCTTCTCATTCCCTCTTTCTATCTCAGCTGCCAAGCTTACAAAGCAGGATTTTTTTTATAAACTTTCCAATTATAGTCTCGTAAGATTATGAAGCCTTAAGATAAAGTGTCCTAATTTAGAGTGGTAGAGTACTGGAACCACTAGACAAGAGCCTGTTAGATAAAATATTTCTCACAAGAAAAAGATAACCTGGCTTATTTATATACACAACATTAATGGGCAATAGGAGATAGCCTGGAATATCCCTATTATTTTACCAAGTGAGATAGGAGAGAAATATTTGAATTAATTCAAGCTCAAAGTGTTTATTATTCACAGACAAAAAACATTCCTCTTATTACGAGACAAATCTACCAAAGGAGGAAACTGAGAGGTTCCAAGCAAGCACAGAGCTTTGCATTTCCACACCCTATCGTTAATCTGTAATTCTGTAAATAAGATAATGCATCTGCAGCGATACAGAAGCACCGGCAGGGTTTGAGGGGGGGAGGACTGCTCCTGCCTCCGACTTCAGCTCACGTTGTGTTTGTCGCTGGATGGTCTCACTCCAGCACTGCTCAGCCACACTGAGCGCTGCTCTTTTTTAACACCCCGCCAATCTCCGGGGGAAAAACCTGGGGTCTTGCAGAGCTTTGCTGAGAACAGCCTGGGCAGATTGTAAGGAGATTTGGGGCTGTCCTTGGGAGGAAGCCGGAGCACTTTCAGGGCTGCTTGACGTTGTAATAGTATTCACTACCTCAGGACTGCAGAATCTTAAGCTCTGTCAAGCATTCCCATATGCTTCCCTCTCCAGGAAAGGCGAATAAGAGCCAAAAGTGGTGGCAAATAATTCTAACCTGTGCTGAAAATAAGGCTGAAACATAGAAACAGGGAGCTGACAGTGACTTCCTGACTTCTGGGCTTCTCAGGGAATCATAGAAAATCTGGTCTCAAAATCACCATGTGTTATTCCCTTCCCTGTTTGATTTTCATGCAGGTAGAGTTTCTGTTCAGGGAGCATAAATGTGGAGTTCACAACCAACCTTCTTTCTCTTGGTTGTCTTTTTTTTTTTTCCTGTGACAAATCAAAATCCATATTAGGTGAGAGAACAGCAGAGAGACCATCTGCAGAGGAAGATGGGCAATTGTGAAAAGAGGTCGAGAACAGAATAGGGAAGAAGGAGCAGCGGAGCCAGGGGTCAGCGGAAGGACAGAGGCCGCGAGTTGGAGGTGTAGCCACTCATCCCACACGTAAGCTCCTTTCTCTGAGGCAGCGGGGAGCGATCTCTCTGAAAAGCACCTACCGCAAGGAAGTCCTGACTCTGCTGTGCCTTACAGATATGACTCAAACAGAGATACTCAGTCTCAAAGTGAAAGCAGGCAGAGTGAAGTTACTGATGTGTCGGACACTTGACAGTGAGGGCTCCTGAGCGGCAGAGTGCTGGCTGTCCCCATGAGTGACAGGCGCACCATCAGGTTTTCCAAACTGCGTATGCAATCACCACAAATAGTTCTTTCCTGTCATCAAGGAAATTTACTTTTTAAGTTATCCTAGCCAAAAAGTATTCCAGTGACCTAAAGCAGACATGGGCAATCTCTGAGCCAAGTAACTGCAGGACTATTTAGAAGTCCTAAAATGTTCTGGTCACTCTCCCTTGTTCTTGCTCTTCCTGGTCTATGAACTGTTCCCCTTCAAATGGGACTTAAAGATTCCCTTACAAGACTTTAAGAACTTCATTTTCTCCTTCTTTATTACCTTTGGTTTTGTCCAATTAAGGGAAAAGTGAGGAGCCTCTTACATCAGTAATGGCAATAGATAACGACAGGAATACGGGCTGTAAGAAACAGTTTTTAGTCAAAACCTTTATTAAATCTCTTTGAATAATACAAATTTGTGAGTTTAATTTTTAATGGAAATCTTTCAAAATACAGAAAGCTGTGAAATTCAGTGATTACTGTGTTAGTAATTACTATTGCTCTGAACTAAAGAAAGAGTGAAAGGCATCAGTAGTTGAATACTCTACTTCTGGTCTACTTCCAGTGCTTTATTATCTAAAGAAAAAAGTATTTTTAAATTACTAAATGAAACACTAGATTCCTCTTTCCCAAACTCTGTGTGTTGATGTTTCATATACATTCTTAAGAAAATATGTTTACCTGGAATACCATTGCTAGCTTCCTTTGGTTTCTTTATGCAGTTTTGAAAAATTGCAGTCTACCATCCAAACGTTTTTTGAGATTGATTTCTAAAGGAATGGATGTTAAAAATAATAATGGCTTGTGTTATGGAAGAGTATAAATACATCCATAACTAACATATGGATTTATCTCTTTGCAGACATTCTAGGATAGTTCTAGGTCATAGTTAAAAATGCATAGCAAAGAACCTAAAAAAGAAAATAAGAGCAGAGTTCTCATTATTCAAAATGATCATTTTTATAAGCATAAAAAGAAGTCCAAAAGTAAGAAGCAGAGTTTGTATGAAATGCGATAAAACATTTTTGTTATGCAAATAGAGTTAATGTAATTAAGAAAATGCACTGTGACTGTCTTCAAGTTAGAACTAAACTGCAGAGCTCAGAAACAATGGATGAAAAAAAGGAAAAAGATATTACTCAAAAGAGGTAACTATTAGTGACAAGTCAGTCTATAGTTATACCAGAGATTACTCTGGTGTCAAAGAACTGCTTTTCATGGCTGAACAACTTCAGGATCAAACACCTGGAACAAGACAAAAAGCTTTACTTAAAACATACTTCCATGAAGTAGTTTGCTCTCCTTTAACTTTCACTACTTTTGTGGGCATGGTTAGTGGGAGGAAAAAAGGAGGGAGGGGAAGGGAGAGAGAGAACAGATCCCCCAAGAGTGGTGTGGTTTGGTCAAAACCTCCAGACCTTGAAAATCTTTGCATACTAACATCTGAAACAGGTGGTCCTGGGCTCATTTTGTGAGCATAAGTTGCTGTGTGTCGACCTTATGCTCCTGAGCCTTCTCAGATGTGTAGCCAGGAGGGATCTGTCTGACTGCATGTGATTTTTTATATCTTTCAGCTGAATCACAGGTCTTAATGCAAAATGCACTCAGGGACAGCACAGGGAATTGTGACTCTCCCTATAGGACTTTTTCACTATAAAACAATAAATGGATTACACTGATCTAAAAAAACTACTGACGTAGTTTTTTCATCTCTGATTGCTAAAATGTGGATAAAGTCTTCATTTTAATATTTAATAGCAATAATCTTCATTTAATCAGCAATACAAGTATAATTTATTGGAAACCTCATAGACTATTGTGAGTGGAGATTTTCAGTGCTAGCTACTAAGGACTGGGAATACGGCAGGCACATAAGAAAAGAAAAGAAAATAAAATTCCCATCAATGGCGAACAGAAAGCTGGAGATGTAAAGAGAGAAGGGAAGATGCAAATAGCAATAGTGGGTGAAAGCATGGGTATTGCTTCACATTTAATGACTGACTGCGTTAAGGACCCCAGTCGTCTCCTCTGGCCAATCATTAACTGCTTGGAAATGTCCTCCCATTAGCTCTTATTGTTAACAACAAGTTACTAATACATATTTAACAGTATTCATTATTTTTTTAACTGCCTCACAGCAGCCTCCGTGAGCGAGCGTGAGCGAACGGGAGCAGCATCCCCCAACCCTGAGAGGCAGAGGAGGGCTCAGAGCTCCATTTTCCCCAGGCAGCCGCGCCGTGCCCGGCCTGCGTGCGAGGGCCCTGGGCTTTGTTACAGGGCCCTCCTTCGTGCGTGTGGCCAGGCAGATGCAGCAGAGCCCTGCTTTTCTGAAACAGCAGCAGTGCAGATTTAAAGCAGTGTTGAGCCTACAAACTCTTTTTCTTTTTTTTTTCATTTTGTTTTCTTTTTTTTTTTTTTTTTTTTTTAATTTTTGCAACAGCAGTAGATAATTATGTTGCTAGTAAATGCCCACGAAGATTTTTGCCTTTTTTTTTCTTCCAAACTCTTTACCTTCAGTTGGCCTATATCATGTTTCTGAAACCAGTAGGAATTTAGAAAAACAACTGAACCGGTGTGATATTAAAACGCATTATTTTAAACACAGACAGTAACGAGTTTAAAAGTTACGAGTCCTCAAAATTCTCTTCACTCATTTCCAGCTGGATAAACAGAAATGCACACACCAGACTAACTTGTAGGGAGTAACAGGCCATCAGCCTGAAGGCCTGCCCTGTATGTCTCACATTGACTCAAAAGATCCCTAGGCAGGATTTGTTATCTGAGGAAGTGAAAGTAGACAATTTATTGCAGTTAGATCCTCAAAAACAGATTCACAATTATCAAATAACAGAATCTGTTAGTTCTGCTGCCTTCAGTAAAATATCAGATCTCCATGGAAATAGGATTACAGGAGAAACCATATTAGATTAGGGTTCATCTGGCTCAATTTCCTGTCTCTGACAATAGCCAGCACTTCGGAGGAGGGTGGCACAAATAGAGTATTAAATGTACATAATTTTTCAGTCTAAATGTATAGAATCTGACTGTAAAATCATCCTGTCTTTCTCCTGCTCTGTGCTTCATCCTTTCACTTTCCTCTTTGGCCCTTTGTCTCCTGAAGAATGATGCATTTTGGGGTTTATTGGGAAAATTATTGAATATTTGAACTATCTCTGAGTCAAATGATGCTGGTTAAATGGTGTCTGGAGTATAGAAACTTGGCAGAGTGCATTTTTGAGGCTTGAGCTTTGTCTACTCACTTGGAGTGCTGTTGTGGCTACAGTACCAATACAATGCAGTATTACTCTTTTGGATCTGTGGGCTGGTAACTCATAAAATCCCACTAAAAATTCCTCTACATTTAAAGAGTCAATAATCTTACATTGAACTAAATCCAGGACAGATATATAATGCTGAACGCATTTTCTGAACAGCATCTAGTGCTACCTGATAACCCATATCTCAAAACTTCCCTCAAAGTCCCTTTTGTATCTAGGCCCTGTTGTTTGGTAGTGACTGATGGCTGTAAACTAATCAGTGTGAGGTGCCAGTGAGGAGGCCAGAAATCTGCTACAGATACTGCTTGCAATGCAAAGATCTGCTTGCCTCAGCTTTGGACCACAAGTTATGCTGGTAACCAAAACTTCCATTGTTCCCACAGCTCCAGGCATACCTCCTCCCCAGGGAACTAAAGGTAGTTTTTGTGGTTTTTGCCATAATTATTTTTCTTCAGTAGGAAACCCAAGTGAAACAGACTGTGGCTTAAGATGCACAAAAATGTTCTCACTTTTGGGAACTCTTTGAGACCCTTTTCTCTTTGGGGTATTTTGGGTTTTATGGGCTGGGTGCAGAAAGTTGTTTTTTTTATTGTAGGCTCCTATAGCAAGCATTTGACCCAAAGCATATGGAAGAACTGCCCCTGTGTTTGCATTGAGACCTCATTGATCAGTAGTTTAACAAAGAACAAAGAGACCATGGTGCACACACTGGGAGCTGTAGTACCACTTGCCCGAGCAGCACACTGGTTAATTGTACGCAGCAGGACATCTCATGTGCTGCCAAAAGATGTTGGAGTAGCTATGAAATAGTGAATTGAAGGGTTAGTAACAAATCAGTATTACCTTCTGGGCTTAGGCTGAGGAGAAAGGGCAGCCCCTTATGGATTTTGTTTTGTTCTCCCTAAATAAAACCTCTATATCCAGCAGGGTAATGTTTTGTCTTACCAATGCATCTGTTTCTTTCTTGGTAAATAATATTTTAATTCCATGTGTAGCTAATGTTTTAAAGATAAGTCATTAAAGAAACAAATTTTAATTCTAGATTTCCACAGACTTATTAGGATTATAATGAATTAAAACATAATGAAAAATAGCCTGATTAAGGTTATTAAGAGGTTATATCATCTTTAAGCCGTACCTCTGTTGAAAGAGGCTCATGAAAGGAGGAGTTTCTGTCAGCTGAGACATTTACAATTTGATTAAAAGTGTGAAAAAAGGTGCAAATACTTCTCTACCTGGAAGGATAAAACACAAAGATTTACTGTCACTGAATGTGCCAAGAAGTACTTGTCTTCTGTGCTGCTCAGTCTTGAGAATATCCAATCCATTTTTCATGTCCAGCTACAAATGAAATAGGGAGAAATTACTGTGATTTCTTCAGATGTTTGAATATTAGCAAATGTTTGGAATGAAAACTATTAACACATCAGAAATGAGAGGCTTTTAAAATGGAGAGGAAGAGGCTGCTTATTGTCTGATAGATTTTTCCAGGATCCTTATATTGTGCTGAAGCAGTGGAAATTAGTGAAAATCCACTAAACCAGCCATTCTGCTGTGCATGCAGAAAGCCAGAATTCCTTATCAAGCCTCATAATACCTCATCCATATATTAGAGCTTGCCAAATAAACTAACAGTTACATCAGTCCTGCAGCTGTTTTCAGGAGGCCACAGCTCCCTGAACCTGAAACTTTGACTGCTGACAACAAGTTGCTTGAAGCAGAAATGTTATTGAGAAGCCACCTTCCCTGTAGCATCGCTGCTCCCGCTGCCACCTCCAGCCTGGTGCCTCCATCTGCCCGGGCACCGTGGGGCAGCAGTGCCAGCAGGCTCTGCCCACGAGGTCCAGAATGCTGCTGAGTTTCTCATCAGACACCCTGTGCTGCAGGGACTCTTTCCTCCAAGTGCTGCAGACAGCCCTGGCTGTGAGCTTGACAGGCGTGCACTTGCCTATGTTTATAAGGAAGATGCCATTGGCAGACCCTCCACAGGTTGGGTAAGGTGATTTCTTTAGCCAGAGATTTACAAGATTTTGCAGGAGAGCCTTCTCAGCTTTTTCAGCCTTTTAGATGATGCCACAATGCAGCCATTGCCAATATTCAGTTTTGGGAAAGTTTCCTGAAATATTTTTACCCTCTGACTCTTCTCTCTGCACTTATAAATATCCTTGATAAAGAAGAGCTAGATATTTACTAGACTCCATACACTGCCAAATCTATCTTTCTCTGTTTACATTTCCTTATCTAATTTTGTATTTCTTACTCTAGGCCACCAATTGCAGGAGTTGCATGTTGTGAGATGCAGATACAATGCATTCCCTCGAGGGACAGAGTACAAAAGTAAGTTGCTTACTTTTTTTACTCCATTTGTGAACTATTTTCTTGTGTAAATAATTACTATTGAAGCAGTTCACTCTTTCCCTTTGTAGCTGTGCCTGATGTTTACTGAAGCTGAAATGCAAACACAGTATTCATACCCCTTCCTAAAGTCTTCATGCATTCATCCTAGTATCCTAGCACTTATTTGGACTAGGATATCAGACCGTGTTTGAAAGTGTTTTTGATGCTGATTTTTCAGCGTACTTCCAAAAAAGCTAACTACCTTTTAGCCACATCAATGTAAGATGTCAAGGCAGGAGACAGAGAAGCTGCCCTACAGGAAGAGCTGACCAGTGCTTGTGACTTAAATGCAGTATCTTATACCTTATGCACTGTAGGTAAATCATTCAGAGTTGTGCTTGGCCAGTTGTGCAACATCTTATCTGAAGGAGAAAAATTACCTTCTGACTCCCACAGAGTATCATTTTCTGCCCTAATGCATGAGAAAACTCCACTGCTCTTTGCTTAAAGAAATAATTTTTTTCCTTCCAATCTTCTACTTTACTCAATTGGAATTAAGTATTTTCTGGAGTGCCCAACAATTCAAGGGTGCACTTTACCTGGCCTCGGATATGGCACTCTCAGTGCATTCTGTGTAATTGCAGCACTTTACCTTGTTTATGAAAATGTTGTTTGCTTTTATCTACCAAGGATGGCATCCAGGAATGCTACATTTATTCTTTAAACACCAAAAGACTTTGAAATGCTAAAGATGAGAGTACGCTTTATTGTAAGCATGACAGTAGCAAGTTAAAAACTTTTTTGTCTTTAGCCCTCAATAGTGGCATGCTGCTCTAGCTATAGGATAGGCTGTGCAGGGGTAGGGAGCTGTGATGTTCCAGCTGTGCTCCTGTAACTCAGGTATTTGCAGCTGAGATAACTAGTCCTCTCAGCTATTCTGTGCTGCAGGAAAAACAGTCAAGATAGCTGCTGCCTAGGCACCATGACTGACTGCCATGGATTGACCACATAGCATCTCTTTTTTAGCAGCATTATTCACATGAATTAATAACTTCAGCCATGAAACCATGCAGTGGATTGCAGAAGTCTGTTATCTCACATAATAAATTAGGTTTAGTAAACCAAACCTTAAAATAAATGTCTCATTTGAAACTCAGTCTTAGGTTTTCAGGTCATATATTTTTTACAAATTAACCTGAAAACACTTCTGGCATGAGTAATGTTGAGAATGATGTAGACTTCCCTTGCTATGGGCTAAATCTTCCATCCTGCCAACTGTGCCTGTGAGGGCTGTGTGTGCAGAGGCAAAGCAGAATCAAGACCACTAGCTTACTTTATTCAGACCAGCAAGGACAACTGCCTTCATAATTGTACTGGTTGATAAAACATACAAGACTTGGAGCAGTATTTAAGAAAAACCTATTTGAGATGATATCCCATTAAACACAGCCATTGTTGATGAAATTGCAAATGCAGAATTTGATTTTGTTGGCTTCAGCAATGTTTCTAGAAAAGCCAATTCAGTATGTCTCTTTTTAACCTAAAATTAGGACTGGAATGATGATATTGTGATTTTCCTGTTATATAATAGTGACATAACAGTGTGACAGAAAGTGACATAGACACATACATAAAGAAAGCCCATTTTTTTCCCTAATCTACCAGAATGTGTTATGTCAACCAAATAAAATCTATTTTAACTAAATTTCTGGGAAAAAATCTCCTTGGAAAATAATGCTAGGATATAGTCATGAGAGAAAGACATTAGAAGGGATTAGAAGCTGTTTAAGTAGAGGAGAATAATAAAAAGGAAAAGCATTGTGAACCTATAGAGGGTTAATGTATGCATGTGTATACATGTGGGTGGATTTTCAGACTTCATAGCAGAAATTGGTTTCCTTTTCCTGTACTTCAGTTAAGGAAAATGTATGTAATACTTGTAAGCACCAAAAAAAAAAAAAAAAAAAAAAAAAAAAAGACAGTAAAGAGAACTCAAATATTTCAGAAAATTCAAGACCAAAAAAAAGAGCAAGGAAACTGGCAAAATTTAACAAATTTAGCTGAATGGTGAAGATAATGGTTCAGTGTTGACAAATGTAACATAAGAAGGAATAATTGAAGCCATCCAAATACATCATTATTGTCAGTCAAGGGGAGACCTGTGCCTTCTACTGGATGGTTCAATGAAAGTGTCTGCTCTGTGTAGAGTAAGGGTCAAAGAAGCAAGCAAACTGTTAGGATACAAGAGGGTAGGGAGAGAAATAATGCCCAAAATCTTATAATGTCATTAAATAAATCAGAGGTATGCCCTGACCTGGAGTACTATATTCAGTTGTGGATATCTTGCCTTGAAGAGAATGTATCATAAATAGATGAAGTATAGTGAGAAGCAGTGTAATTGATTAGAAGCATGAAAAACCCTTCATTTCAAGAAAAATTAAAAAGTTCTTTTGTTTTTTAAATGAGAGGGAAGATGAACTCTATGGGTCACTAATAATAATGGGTACACAGTGTATAGAAGAGGTTATTTATTTAATAAGACAACAAGTTAAGAAAAAGTGTAATGAAGTTATTAGTTGTTGAAATGAATAAGTAATTATTAATTTTTTCTCTGGAACTCAGTGCAACTTGGTGGCCAAGACTTCAGCTGAATGCAGACTTCAGTTGGATATGTATTTAAATAAATATATCACCTATGCTGCAGTCCACAAGATCGAAAAGTTTTTTTGAGTTACAGACTACCCTGAGGGTGAACATTAGCCAAATTATAAAGAGAGTTAAGAAGAAACCTTTCCTGTGGACAGGTTATTTCATAAATGCTTGCTGCAGGGTTTCTGACACCTCCCTGAAGCACACCTGGTGCAGGCCCCTGTCAGAGAGCATCTCAGAGGAGATGGACCACTGCTCTGATCCAGTGTGTCAATTCCTATGTTGAATCAATGATACCGAGATGAAAGGTTCAATATCCTATTATCAGTCTCTTGAACCATCAAATTCTCCTCCTCTTCCCCATTCAGCTATTGATTAAATTAAATGCAGCAAGGTAAATGAGGACAGGAAAGAAATTCCTTATCTTAGCAGAGCTCTTTGTCTATATGCTTTAGTCTGCATTATAAGGAGATGGTAACCCCAAACTACTGGGCAATCTGTACACGAGACTTTTTCACAGCAGCCTTTCCACAAAAGGATCCCACTATTTTGTTATTATTTTTAAGGCCATTTAAATTTTTATTCTTTTTAGATATGTAAGTATGCATTTTCTGCTCATTACATGCTGCAGTTCTGGAGCAAAAAAGAGGTACAAAGAGACTGTGAAGGACAAACCCCCACCATTCATCTGTACACATGTGCCATGCTGGCTGCTGTATGTTTTGGAAAGATCCTCTGTAGATTCACCAATCTAAAGAAATAATGAGCTTAAAGCAGTGGAACCTCTGAAAACAGTTGGCAGTTAGATAATGATGGATATGCTACAGAACCCAGAGATCTTGGTGGTGGAGGATGAATGATGCATATAATGAAAAGGAGGCTGAAGCTGATCACCTTCCCTGTTAGTATAAACACGTAAAATGCAATTCCCTGTGATGATGGTGGTGGTGCATTGCATAATAAATTATGTGTCTGGATCATAAAGGCAATATTTTATGATAGAAAAGTTTAATAGCAAATGTATGTAAATGAGTGTAACTTGCCAAATGATGCTTTTTGACTAGAGTGTAAGAGGAGAAAATAATTTCTTCTCCAGCACATTTGCAAGCTGAGCTGAAAAATGCCTGTGAGTTCCACTTTCCAATTTCACTCACATTTTCAGACATGGAGGGATAATGTATTAGTTAAGAGTTGTGTTTTATTGCTGTAAAGCTGCTCAACATTCTGCAAAATTTTTGAAAGTGCTATGAGTGAAAGTTAGTGGTGAGGAAAATGCAGAAATTGCTGATTAATAGAGGGGCAGGACCCAGCCAAATCCTGTTCCAAAATTTCCAGGGTTTTGCAGGGGCTTAAAATTAACCTGGAGGGCTATAAATGAAGATTACCCTAGCAGAGAAGACAGAGAGCTCCAGTGGGTTGGAAAAAATACCCAGCCAGATAAATAAACAAAATGCTGGACAGGGAGGCACTGGCGAGAGATGGGAATGCTCTTGTGTCCCACAGCCTGCAGAGGTGCCCTGAGAGAGGTGCAGCCAGGCTTCACCTGCCCCCTCAGGCACCTGGGGGGTTCCTGGAGCTGTCCTGGGCAGGACCAGGAGCAGGGCTTTAATATTCCTTGTTGGGGCTCTTCCAGCTCATGGTAGAACTCTTCTTAAGGGGCTCCTCTTAAGGTGAGTATGAGTTTTGAGACATGCTGTTCAGACAGGAAATGTTACCATTAACTAGGTTTAACTGCTAATAAAAATGGGAGTGGGATATTTTGGTGAGAGCACAGGAGTGGGTTGGGGATTCTTTTTCGTGGTGTTGGCTACTGTTCTAGTGAATACATAGTGTTTGGGTTTTTAAATAATTTTAGTGAAATATGCTTTATTTTATATATTTATATATTTATATATTTAAAAGTGTATACATATATACACAAAAAAGCCTATCTGTGAGGAACTTTTTACAAAAAATTATTTTAATATTCCAACAAAAAGTTGTGATATACTATAGAAAAGTAAAATTCAATAAAATTTTCTAAAATAAATTCTGAGCAAAATTTACACGTCATAGACAGCCAAAATACTGATAAAAGCACCAAGTTGACATTTTGAAACATAGAAGCCTAAATCATTGTTTTGTTTTGACATTTTGATGCAAAAAGTAGATATTTTTGTGTGACATTTCCAAAGCAAGTTGGGATTTTTTTTGGTAACTGTCCTGCAGAAATGTTTTATGATTCAACAAGCAAATGTCAAACTTTCAGAATTCCCATGTAACATGAATTCCATTGGCTGATCAACTCTTGTTCATGCCCTTTGAGGAAGAGCTGAGTCTATCAACATAATAGAAATCTGTATTTCCACACAAGAACTTTCAGTTCAAATTTGAATTCTAGCAGTCTCACATAACTATCATTTTGGCAAATTCTGCTGAGAAAGAGTGGGTGTAATATTTTGTCACTTTGAGATTTTTTTGAGGCAACAGCAAATCAGAGCAGAAAAGCATAAAAATCATATTTCAAGAGCATTTTAGGAAACTATTTCATTAGCTGAAACTGGAAGCACTTGTCTTTATTTAGTCAAACACTATACTGCCCCCACCTATACACGAGGTAAATAAATCATCACAAAAGGATTTTACCTTTGTCTCAGCCCAGCAGCGTTCATTTCTGGCTGGTGGGTAGGTGTCCCAGACGTGGAGGATGTACAAAGCTCTCTTGTTACCAAATGCCAAAGCTGAAGCACTGATTTTCTAGAACTGCATATAGGTCATATTAAACAGCTATAAACAACAGAAAAGCACCACAGTTTTGCAGAAAGGATGGGTTGCCCCTTTGTAAATCTTCCTGGGTAGGGTTGGATAATAAAGCAATCTATACCTTTAAGGATGTGAAGAGAGTAGAACTTGCTGCTTAATACTGGGGTCTCCCAGGATTGGGGAAGGAGTTAGAATTTGGTTCTAGTAATAACAAGGACCTATGTGAAACTGGACCCTGAATCCTCAGCCTTTAGCAGTTGCTGACCTGAGAAGCAATTTGATTGTCTAACCTGAATCACTCTGGCACAGATTGGGTTTCATTCATTTCTTCTTTACAGTCACCTAAATTCACATAAATGAATGGAAAAAAAGATCTTGGTATGAATGTTTATTTATAAAAGAGAAGCAAAAACAAGCCATTATTTCCAGATTTATTTTCAGATAATCTCACCAGAGTTTGATTTTGGTTTTTTTTTTTGTATCTAGATGCACAATATGTTTGTTAAAAGAAAGAACCAATGTGAGGCAACAACAACAACTCTACTAGAAATCCCTTAGTAACACAAAGAGCAGTACAGCTGTTCTCTGCTGAAATGGTTAATAAGAAAAGGGAAAAAAGGAAATTAGACCCTTTATTCTAGAGAGCATGCATTTATGCAAAGAGGATGTTTAGCTGGGGGTGAAGAGATGAGGACTTGGCCAGTTATGAACTTGTAGAATAATCATGGGAAAAATGATGAAGTGTTCATAGTGGTATAGTAATGACATACATAAAGCAAATGTGTTATGATTAGATCAAATTGCAAAGAGAAATGAGTAAATGTTGAGAACAATGTCGTGTTCAATGTGTAAACAACACATCTCGCTCCTTAGCTGGGGTTGGTATAAGCAAGCAAGAGTTAAAAATACAAGAGCAATTTTTAGAGGCAACCTCATGACTGGCAATCAGTGCTAATAAGATTCTTTCCTCTTGCAAGATTCACAGAAAGCCCTCAATCCATGCCGAGCACATTCAAAGGCAAGGGACTAAGCGCTCCCCTTACAGGTTCATTATCATTCGCAGGTTATCCCAAGCCAAGTGAATCAGGAAAGCAAATGAATTAGTGAGAATTAAGGAGCCTCTGTGGTCTGAACCCTCTCCAAATCTCAGCTAAGATGAAAGGTAGACGCTGATGTCTTGTGTCCCGGGGTTTTCAGAATTGGAGCCCCAGTGCCGAGCCGCTTCCTCCAGAGCCTTGCAGAAATGTGCAGGCAGTTAATGTTGCCTAACGTCTCCTGACCGTGGGTTCAGCCATGTGGGAAAAGTTTTACGAGGCTGCAAAAACCAAACCCCCTTTCACTCACAATTAATTACAGGAGAGTTGTTATAGCACCTCGCTGTCAATGAGTCCAGTGAAAGAGCACATTCCTCTCATCTCGCTCAGTAATAATCAAAGATACTCAGGTAATGTCTTAGTGCATAACAATATCAAATGGGGTAGTTAAAAGACACCTCTAAAGCACATTGAACCACTAGCAGTATTGTTGCATTGGAAGTGATACCTTAAATGATAGGATTAGTACATGACATGAATTCATGATATGAATTGAGATCTCCAGTGTTTACCTTCCCTATTTTTGTCGGTCTGAAATGAAGCAGCGCCTGACAATCTTTTAATCATGTACTTTTTTTTGGTTGTTGTGATACAGTGATCTTCTGAGGGAAGCTATGGCCTTAAAGTACAATGGGTTGGAAAGATTTGAAAGGAAAGCGGTTTGTTTTCATTAAATACTTGTTACTGCTAATTATATTTGATCATTTTAAATAATACAGTTTAATTAAAGAAGCATGTCACCTAGAAAAAAATATTTGTTTTCCAAAGGATAACAGTATATCTTTGCACTTGCAAGTAGGGGGTGGAAATATCAAGTGAAAAATGTGCAGATGTATTTGATTGTGTCTGTGTGTGTTTGCACGTAGGTATAAACAAAACAGTATTGTTTTAGGGAGACTAGATGTTTGGTAGAAAAATTAAATCTATTCAAAATAATTTTTCCAGTTCTGATAATGAAATTATATTTAAAGGGCTATATTGCATCATATCAGATGATATCTTTATGTGTGTTTCAAATTATTTAACATAAGTAATTATCCACAATAAAATGACATTTGTCAAATGACATTAACCAGTGTTTTTACAGCCTAGGTTTGTATCAATGTTCTCATCAGATATATTTCTCTGCCATGATTTTTAATGCCATTTTCATAAATGTGAAGAGTTCACTATGAAATTACATGTTTGTCATAATAAATGTATGGATTTAATTTTATTTTTTTGCAAATGATACTTTTTCAAGGTTAGTTTAAAGGAAATTAATAGAAAATGAAGGCTAATAACTCTGCATGTAACTGAAGTCTTGAATTCATGTACCAATATACATAATTGTTCCTTTAAACAATCATGTTGGAAAATTTTCTAGTTTTTACTTCCCCTCTTCATATAATTCCTGACTCATGACCTCCTATCTACCAGTCAGGCTTGATGTGCATGACTGTATCTCATTTATAATAATCATGATCTTTACAGAGAGATCGATTAAAATATTATGTTTCTTTTAAAATCAGAATGCTTATCAAACGAAGCCTCACTTATAAAATAGAGGAAAAACCCGGGCTTTTGCAGTCTCCTCTGTGTGAATAAGATGTTTTAAAAATCTCTTAATATTCAAAGACAGTTAATCATTAAAGAGGCAAATATGTTAATATGGTTTTATCACAATTGAAAATGCTGTTAGTGGTTCTATGGATAACACTGTTCTATATACACTACATTTAACACAGCAATATGGGTCCTGAAACTCAAAAATCACCCCCTCTAAAATAATATATAGTTTAAATAAAAGGCTAAATAATTTAAAGAATTGTTTTCTTTGTGGTATGCACTCTTGTTTGTATAAAAAGTATTTTAGAATATTTTAATCCCTTCCCTTTTTGTTTTCACATAAAATTGCTGAATGGAAAAAACCCAACATTATTTAAACTGAGGTTGAAAATATCTAGAGGCTTCAACAGTGGACAATTTCTTTTCCTTGTAGTTATAATTAAATCTCTTTTTTTGGGGGGGGGGGGGGGATCTTGGGGGAAGGAGGAGGAGGACAGTGTTACTAATCCTGGCCACTATATTGCTTGCAAAGAAAATGCTCTAAGACTTAAAGGAAAGATAAAGGTGAACTGCAGGATAGTGTTAAAATTCAACAAATCTCATTCTTAATTCCTTAACACTGCAATGCTGATCATTTCCTTGTATCTTTTTTATTTTCACCAAGATTTGTGCATTTGTGCTTGGAATTTGAACATTTTTCTGATTTTTAAATTAGATGAAAGAAACATTTCAATTGATATAATTCTACCCACTCTCTTCCTAACCGCTGTATCACAAGAGGATTTTATTAATTGCATTTTTTAATGCTGCTCTTGTTTTTAATCAGGTTCCTCTAGGTTAGCTTCCGTATCACATTTAGCAAATTCTATTTATGTTATCCAAAGAATTAAATATAGCAGAATGCAGGTAAAATAATTTTGAAGAAGGCTTGAGCATAGGACAGAAGAAAAAAAACCCCCAAACCAAAACAAAAAACAATTAGAACAATCTCCCAGCCAGTATCAGCCTAGAAAGAAGCAAAGCACACACAATACCCTCAAGTGTGTGTGTGTGTGTGTGTGTGGGAAGGGCTTCATAACACCAATATTATTTAAAATGGTGTGGATCTGCGGCAGCCTGCAGCAACAGCAGCTCCAGCCGGTGCTGCGCCAGCGAGGCAGCGGGCCCTGCCCTTGCGCTGGCCACAAATGACCAGTGAAATCCCAGAGGCACTCTTGAATTTCTGCATTCTCATTTCATCAGCTGCAAAATATCTGTCACTCATGTCCCACACTGGGCAAAGTGACACCTGCCAGTCTCAAGAACAAGGACAAATTAATGTTCCTCCACCAACTGTGTCTCAGAAACGAGTGGCGAGCGGCAGCGCGAGCAATCAACAGCTCGAGTACATTGTTAAAGTTTGCAATGCATTGCTGGGGGTTCCTTTCAGACAAGGTAATTTGCAGCAGCTGTTGTCGCTTTGTGCTGTTATTGAACATGTGTTCTGCTGATTTCCTTCCTAATGAATCTTTTAAAAATATTTGCAAAATACGTGTAAAATTGCATTGCTGAGGTTTCATGAAGCTGCAAAACAAGGTGGCTCATTTTAAACAATGCTTGGGAGAGACGGTGCAGCAGCTGCCAGAAAAACATGTAAGCCAGGCACTCACCTTATCCCCTCCATCCTCCTAGAAGTCACTCTGAAATATTTTGGATAGTAGGTGTAAAATCCCCAAAAAACCCAAAACAACAAAAAACATTTCTGATGTCTGTCATCATGTCACATCATGTTATGCGATATTATATCTGCTTGTGATGAGATGCAACGTGACAGGATGTAATGCAATGTAACATATAAAAAAATGTAAATAATCCATTTTTGGGGATTAGATATCTGCTGTCAATTCCTATAGCAGGAACCTGAACTGAATTTATTGAGGCGGATGGGAGCTCAGCAAACACCAAACCAAACTGTGCAGTGGTGTTTGCAAACCAGCACACATCACAGTTCACTGCCTCTCCCAATTGCTTTTGGGTAGTTTGGCTCTTATATGACTGTATTACGATGTTAAATAGAAGTTCTTGTGTGTACAGTCTTGTGACTCAATAATTCTGTTAATTATCACTGCCTACAGCAATCACTCCAATGATGACTCGCCATGAATAGCTGTTTGTACATTTTCTAATATACTTGTTGGAAATAGCTGTGGTGTTTTTCACAGCAAAACACACAGTGTGAACAGAAAATCATGTAGTAAATAGGACATAACTGGGGAGAAAAAACAGTGCTTTGGGCCAAATAAGAGACTGCTCAGGACAGCGTAACCTCCTGAGGTCTCCCTGAGGCTGGAGACCTTCCTTCCTTTGTTGGCACGGCTGTATTTCTCTGTAAGTTACTGTTCAAAAAGCACCTACATTTTAGGATTGGACATGCTCTGCACCCTTTTATCACAGTGGCAGTTCACCAGTGCTGTCTGCCAGCTCTGGAGGAGCAGACATGGGTGCAGAGCAGGGCAGACAGTGCCCATGGGTGTCTGAGGAGCCAGAGGGCTGTGCCATGGAGAGTGGGCATTTGAAATGTCGGTGAATGTAGCCTGAATGCTCTGGGGTGTTCTGTAACAGTGGGGAGATGGCTTTTGAAGTATTGCATATGTCACTGATGATTTGGGGAAATTAAAAGATCTAGATTTGCCTTCACATGGCCATGGGTAGGGAAAAGGGCTTATCACCAGCAGTGGGAGGAATGCAGAGGGGAGCACCCCAGTCCCCTGACTTTCTCCCAGCATAGCCCACGTCTCTCTCTGCCCCTGCCTTCTTACTGACTCACTGTGGCAGCTGATTCCAGCCCAGAATTCCAGCCCCTATTTGTGTGTCCAGTGCCTGGGAAAAAAAATACAAGCCATTGTATTTCATCAGTAATTAAGTGCTAATGGATGTCTTAGAGCATGCTTTTAATTTTCTTTCAACAGAAGACAAAATGCCATGTTGTCTGAAGCTTTGACTGCACCACAGGCACTCTGCAAAAATATCTTCTTACAGCTACAAGGGCTTCACCCTCACTATATTTGACTGTGTTGGGAGCTCGAGCACAGGTGAGTGGACACCATTTTAAGTACTGTGTTTATTCAATGTTCTCTAACCAGGGCTAGATAATATGATATTTACAAAGCCCCATTCTCTGCACCCTCAAAGGTTGCCCACCTTGGCAGCATTGATGCCATTGAACTGGCATTAGCAGCAGGGAGGGGTGGCTGTAAATTTTTCCTCATGCAGACAAGGCTTACAAGGTAAGCAGGCGGACCCCCAGCTGCAACTGCGTCCCTGGGAATGGAACCTTTTATTTGCTGTCATAGTGATGACTTTTAATTGTCCCAATAAACAAGCTTTTAAAAAGCTTCTAAAATGTTCTCTAATAACACACTTTGGTCTTTAGCCATAGAAATGCAGAAATAATTAGAAGTGCCATTGTGTACAGTGCCTTCTGGACTGGGCTGAAGGTGAAGGAGAAAGTATCATGCTATCCTTGTCAGCTGCAAGGGTAATTACTGCTGGCTGAAATTACTCAACATTTGTTTATAAGCTCCCCAGAGCATGCTGTAAATAGATTGTCTGTTATAGTCCAATCACATTAAAACGCTGCTCCTTGCAAACTGCTACCTCCTGTTTTCTGTAAGCTAGACAGAGAAAGCCTGCTGCTCACTTATTGAGCACCAAGCACTGAAGAGCTATGTTTAATGTGATTGTTTTCATTAGCTCTTCCCCGTCTGATATTACATTTATAGTTTGTAGGCCTTGAAGACTGGCATCTTGCATTGCTTTCATTTACTGTAGTAAGACTGAATAGCTTTATTTCTGGAAGCTGTATGCAACAGTTGATGGGAATTTTGGAATAGCAAAAGCGTGGGAATATCTACAGGCAACTTGTTCTCCTCTTGGGCAATGGTATTTTTCTCTTTGCCTTCTAAATGCTCCTGCACTGGTTCCAGCAGTGGCCGCATTGCCTAAATTGTCCTTTAAAGGATGAGGAACATTTTCATAAAAGGTTAGAAAGAATGTATTTTATTTAGCACTGAATTTCACGCTACAGCATTGTCCTGTCCATTATGACCTGAGTTGTATGAAATAGTGATGCAGCCACAGCCTGTCTGTTTGATTTGCTCTCAGCATGATTTACCACATCATATCACAGCAGCTCAGGTATTTCCAATAAATATGGGGACAAATTCATCGCTGACATATGCAGAGAAAATGCCAGTGCTATCGATAGAGTTGCATTTGCTCCCACCAAGGTGAATTTGGCCACTAAACTGAAGATTTAGGGGAAAGAAAGAGAATTTTGTAGAAAACCCTAAATCCCAAAACAAAACAACCCAACACATAAAAAAAATTCCAAAGACCTTCTATCTCCATGTATTGCAAAAAAAAAAAAAAAAAAAGACAGTACATAACCAATACTGGGTATCAGAGGCAGAAATTTGTAACTCCTGTTTCATGAGTAATTCATGAGAACACACACAAAGGGTATTTCAACAGCACTCAATTTATTTACCACTGATTATTCCCCAAAATCAGTACTGATTATATATAGAGCAAAGTGTGGACTCGTCATGTCACATTTATTTGAAAAGGTTAGTAACAACATGCTGCCTTGCATACTTCCACAGCTGAAAAAAAAAAATCTAGACATTACTGAATTTAACCTGATTTTCTTAAAACACAGGCACTTCACTGGTGTAAATCCTCATGGAAGACATTGCAGCTATGACAACTTACACCAGCACCCGAGCTTCCCTGGAAATAACACAACAAAGCAGCAATGTTAGTGACCAGTAGAGAATTATTAAAGGAACACAGATAATTGGAAGAAAATAAATGACCTGGATAGAAGAGCTACTATAAAATGAAGTGCAGGTAAATCACTACACTGGACACCTTCCAGCCTCATGTCCTAGGTGCCTTTCTCCCTAATTTTAACATCTGCTTAAAGCTTCTGTTCTCCGCAAACCAGTCAGAAAGGGAAAAGAATTGAAGTTTGGAAATTCACATTTGTTTCTAACTGGAATCATTGCCTGTGGAAAACTGTCCTTCTGGGAAAGATGCTGGAGTGCTAGAAATGATGATTCAATTGCCCATTAAGATAATTCCAGGAAGTACTTCTTTCTTGAAGCTGTATTTCCAGGAATGGCAATCATGGCATCACTGCTCTGACAGTGCTTTAGGTATCTCCAGAAGTGGACACAGCAGGTGAATATTTCCAGTTACTGCAAGTAATACACTACAGGTTAGATCCTCTGGTTATCTTTATTTGCAAAAGCTGGCTGGTGCAGCATATTGCAGTCCTTTGATGATGAACTATACCAATTGTTTTGCAATAAGTGGAAGCTTCTTTTCAATCCAGGTAACATTTTTTTATGTTCCTATTCCTGCTTTTTCGCACTATTAGAGAAGCAGTGAATCTTTAAAGAGAAACTTCCTACAGCTAAAAAAGACATTAAGGGGGAAAAAAGCTGGGAGCCATAGTGACAGGTACAACTAAGGCTGTATCCTTCGGTTCCCTGGAAACCAGTCAAACACTATCTCATCTTGCAATGGTTGTGTCTGATCCTCTGCTTCAGACATCTTCCTAATAATGGCAACTACAGAGGTGACTCTCTGCAAATAAGGGCTTACAGCAACTGGACATCCATCATATATCTCCAGAGCAACATTAGACCACCCTAATGGGTACTCCCGTCTTCATTATGATATTAATTCTCTAAATTTCCAAAGTGATTTCATTTGTAAAATGACAAAGGCTGGCTGCTCAGGAGACAAAGTGTTTTCATCCCCCTCCTGCATGCTTACAAAGGCTTGCTCTCTTTAGTCTTTGGGGGAAAAGAAATTTGATAGCATTAGATCTCTTGTGATACACAAGGCTGCCTAACAGCTACACCACCTGCCAGCACCGCATGCCTGCCCATCCAGCCTGAAGATTCTAAAGCAATGGTTGATGAGTAGAACATAGAAATTGGGGGGGGTGGGGGTGGGGGGGCAGCGGGGGGCTGGTAGAAGCAATGCAGGGAGAAAATAGAAGCTGTATAAAATACTCAGTGTGAAAGTGAGGCAGGATTGAGGGTAAGGGTGAGGTCAGAGCCAAGGCTGGAAACTGAATCAATCTGACCAAGGTTGGTTTGGTTAGATTAGGTAAAAGCATGATTTTCTCCCTGGTGTATCAGAGCCTTTGCTGTGGCTACAAATTCACTGACAGCCAACCATAGTAAGCTTTTCACAAAGAGACAATTCTTTGCATAGATCCTGATCTCCAAACTTTTGAGGATTAAATAAAATAGAGGTGGAATTAAAAAGAAAATCAGTAAACCTGTGACCTCACTAAATGTTCTGCCCCACATTGTGACTAACTGAAGTTCCTGACTGAATAATAGTGAGAAATTAGGAAGGCAGTGATGGTTGTAACCTGGCTTGTGAATGAGTCCAGAAGCAAAACAAAACAGTATTTTAATGCACTGAAAAGTGTACAAGACACCAGTCTCACTAGGCTTTAGGCTGCTTTAAGAAAGCAGACAATCCTTTAGTTGGTCTGTTTCAGGTTTCCTCTCATTTACACTCCTGCCCCCGTTGCTGTCCGCTGCCGAGCTCGCAGAGGCAGCAGCGTGAGAGACTCCAAGGACTCCAGCTCCTCTTCCCAGCAAACACTGCCTTCAGCAAGCTGCTGATTTTAGTGCTCCACCTACAATTTCATTCCCTTTGTTCATGCTCCAATGCTGGATTTCTATTGTACCAGCTACTACTACACCCCCTTTCGTGATGAATCTCGGTAATCAGGGCCAGCACTTGGTACTGGTGTAGCTGCACGCCCCCAGTCTTGGGGCATCCTGTATCCCAGGTGTCCTTCAGCTGGCAGGAAGAGAGCAGAGAGCCTGTTGGGGACTGCAGCCCATGGCCACCTCCCCACATGTCACCAACACTCACTCCCCAGCCATGTGGGGCAGCTCTTGGGGTGACTGTGCTGGGCAGTGTGACACAGAGTGGCATGTGACTCTGCATCCCACCACTGCCTTTCATCACGTGTTTACTGCAAATGGAAATTTTCATTAAATTTTATGATTGTATTAAAGTGTTTCCATCTCACAAATTTGGAAACGTCACTGTAAAATCTTGTTTAAAACTAAATTAATTAACATTAAAAGCACTGAAGAGGATGACTTTTTTTTCTTCCCAGAGGAAGCCTTCATGTTTAGTCTAGAGTAAAGCTCTTTTTTTTTCATTTCTCTTTCTTTCTGACCCAATAAATCTTGCATTCTTTGCTGAACAGCCATGTAGCTTCAGCAGGAAGCAGACTGCCCCCCTCTTTTCCCTTCTTTGCCCTCATTCCCCAAATCTCCAGAAATTGTGGCTTAACTTGGTTGTCAGAGCCTAGGCTGGAGCTGTAGATTTGAACCCCCTCACACTGAGGAGGTCACTGAACCGTAGTCAGCTCACCAGTTTCTGGGTGAATGCTTTAACCACTGCTATAAAAGATGAGCAGCAGCATCACCACCATCCATCTTTAAAAATAAAGAGTAATCCAGTTGTCCAGCCCTCAAGGAACAAAGCTCCTATGAGTCAGAGGGTTTTGCTGAATGTGAATGAGGGTTACATCTTAATGCTTAACTGGAGGCTCTGTGTGCACTGGTTAGTTCTATAGGAGATATGATTTTGGATTATTAGCCTCTCTTTATAACTCCCTAGAAGATTTGTACATCACCTCAACTCCACATACTATTTGATAAAAATCCTTGTTTCCAGTACTAAGAATGTACCACAAAAGAAATCTGGATCTTCAACTTGGATGCCTAAATTTTCCTCAGCAATCACATCTTTCAATGTATTGTTTTAGACATCAGGGCTGAATTTTAATGCTCTAATGGTCCTGCCAGATGATGACTGTGTTGTTTCTGTGTCATCTTTTATAGGCATGGGGCACGGAGATGCTCAGAACCTCCTGGAAATATGCTACTTTCCACAGCTTCATTTTTTTGCACTTCCAGTGTTAAGCATAAAATCATGATGGTCTGAGGTGGGTTGGCACCTGTCCCTATCTGTTATTTATGTTTTTTTTTTTTTAATTTTGCATTCTGTAGAGTCAAATACAAACATGCTGTAAGAAACTCTGCAGTGATTGCTTATCTCAGGGATAAACTTGTCTCCATGTTACATGCTTATGATGTTATTGAGGGCCCTTTGGCCCCCAAATTAAATTATTAATGGAAAATTCTTTGTCATTTGTTTCTCAATGTCACATGAATGTAAAAGTATTTTTCAGTGCTGCTTCATGGAGAAGACATTCTCCTTTTGCATTTAACTTCACCTTTTCTGAAAGAGGTGCTAAGCTACTATTCCTTTCCATTTTTAACTAAATACTGTAGTTCCCTGTCTAAGATTATTGCCCATTGCAGCTGCTAGCAATGAAGGCTCTGCTACCACCCCAAAGTCTTGCTTCTTTTTTTTTTTACAAAAATCATGGGCTAATATTTGGAGGCTTGTGCCAGTCTCATGTAAGTTAACGAGTATAAATCCACTCTGGCATCATATGGTTTCTGTCTTCCATGGCTGCCTTCCAAAAGCTGAAAACTCCAACCTAATGTGTCACTTCAGTATGGACAACATACTGAACCATTTGTTAAGGGAAACAACATCCCATTTCCTAAGCATTTTGGATGCTCTGTGTTAATCTAATGTAGACCTGGAGCAATCATACTGTGTGCAGGATCTTTACTATGGAAAGAATTTTTCCAAGGATGGCTGTAAGAGCTATAGTATTTCGGGTGGGTGGTCTGTGCTCAGGAACAAGAGAAGAATTGCTTTGCTGTGGTTCAGTGGGTGAAAGCCACTGTGAAAGGTGGCTCACCACCTCATTTGTGGTGAGGAAAGCCCAGACCCTCCAGATAAGGAGTGTTGTGGCATAGAGAGTTTTCTGTTAATTGCATATGTCCTTTCTGCTCTCATGTTGGGGGACAGCAGAGGTATGACCACTTGATATGGTCCATGCTGACAGTTATGCATGGAAGGGTTGAATGGATTTTTTCTCTTTACATGCCTGGGGGAAGTGAAAAGCTGGTGCAAATGATGTTTGGTCTTTTGCCAGGCTCAGATTCATAGAGACAAAGATGTGGCTGGAAGCCACTTTATTTGCTCTCTCCACCCAGACTGTACTTTTATTGCTGAGCCTCTGGAAGGCACAATGCAGCACCTGAGTGGTTCCCTGCTCTCAGATGCCTCTCAAGGAGAAAACAAGTTGTTTGCCATTTTCTTCCCTTGTCAGATCAAGCCAATACACATACTCAATATACCTATCTTGAGAAGTTTTCTTTATTGATGACTCTCACTTTCTCTGCAAACAATATATTTTCTGCTGTACCCGTCCAGGTAAATAGGGTTCACTCTGGAAATAGAAGGAGCAGAACCATATGGGAGAGCATAAAAATGAAGTGACCTGAACTACAGTTCTGAAAACACTGTAAATTGTTTCCATTCCTTGACAAAGGGTTCACACTGGGTAGGAGCAGCTTTGTTGCTGTGACTTGGCTTCTAATTGTCTGGCACCTTCCAGGGAATAGCTCTCCTTGTTTGCTAAATTATGACACAGAGAGATGATTTGCCAGCTTGATCTGGTCTTTTCTGCATTGACAAGACTTTTTCATTGCATTCCCATAGAATCCAATACATGAAAAGCTCAAAGTTTGCTCAACTTTTTTTAATGTTTATACAACATCTGTTTTTAGTGGTAGTGGAGAGATGCCCCAGATTCATTGGACTCTACATATATGTTGCTGATTTTATACAAACTGTTTCAGGGATTCATGGTGTAGAGTTTTCTGCACCAACTTATGCTTGCCCAGGGAGCTCTGAAGTGATTTGGCACCCCTTCCATGCACATGTATTTTAAGAAGTCACAAGTCTATTGCATACACAGTAGCTGTGTAGTATTAATATTATACATCCATATGATAAGTCTCTTCAGCACTGCTCTTTCAGAACATTGTCATTCAGGAGCATAGGTACACTCAGAAAAATTCTGTCAGCATGTATAATTTACCATGAAAAACAGTAGTCCCACATAAAAAAGAAGCGTGTAGAGTACAAATATATTCCAAGTTTGTTGCTCTCATCTTGTGTTTTTATTACTCTGTAGAAAATATTTGTTTTTTGCTATTTGGAATGGTAATAACAGGAATTATGTCTCCTTCACTAAGCAAGCTTTTTTAATATAAATAGGATTTGTATATGCTAATTAATAATGCATTGTATCTACACTGACTACTGGATACTGTAAAAATTAAAAGGAAAGGATGCACATAGGCTGGTCACTTCAAATCCAAGCTTGTCAGGTATTCTCTGTGCACCAGGGTAATGCTGCCTTTTGAAGAACGTGTCTTCATTATGCAGTTCAAGATGGCCAACACCCAGGCCTGATATTCTGCTCCTGACCTTGTAAAAATCATTTGCTGTTCTGAAAGCAAGAACACCTCATGATAAAACCATATTAGGTGATAATGACATTTTGCCAGATTGTGCTGAGAATTGCTCTGAGAGGGAGGAAGACGTTTCCATTGATTGTTCATCAATCTTCAGATTGTCTTCAAATGATAAACAGCTCAGGATTTCAGCCCTGCATGTCCGTGGTGTGAGCATACCCCAGAGCCATGGGAGAGTGGGGGGATGTGGCAAGGCAGAAAGGGTGAGCCCAGCCCTGCAGAGCCACACACAGCCGGGCAGGCAGAGGACAGAGGGCAGCCTTCAGCTTTGTGTCCTGAGGAGCAGCACTGTCAGTGTTTGGCTCTGCAGAGCCATTTGTGCTGGTTTCCAGTGCAGGAAGAGGAGGATGATAGTGATACTATTTACAATTCATTATGACAAGATTGCAGAAGATTGTTGAAGACAGGAACCACTGACCTCCCATTTCTCTTTCATCTGTAGGAGTACATTCATAAATGATAGCCCACTTTAAGGACACTGGAGTGGAGAATTATACTGGGCTGCTTCTACAATCTTCTTTACCTTTTGGGTTAGCAACACCACTAATTGGCACTTGACAGCACTTCCAGATACTCCTTGTGAATCTCATAGTGTGACTGATGGTTGATTACATAAAGAGAAGAATTGTCTGTTCCATTTTAGTCTGTCAAAAACTAGATGCTGCATAGCATGTACCACATCTGGCAATTGATAGCACCATGTTTGTTAAGGTTATCTGATTGGAAGAGCTGCAAGCAATGAATAAGCCAGCAAAGCTGCATGTGATAACCTCCCCACAGGGAAGCTGCATGGCCTGACAGCTTCATGCTTGCCATTTCAGTATTCTGCATTTTTAAAGTGCAATAGGGAGCTAAAGAAATGCTCCCTCTTTTCTGAATGCACTTGCAGAAAAAGACAGCCTTTAATGTGCTTAACAGATCCTTTTTTTATACTGCTGAATTTTTCAAAACAATTTTTCACATCCTAAAACAGTAGGAATTATTTTGATGCCTGAAAGCATTTGAGGGACTAATTCATTTTGCAGTTGAACTGCTGCAACTTTTCTCTTGATGATCAAAGAAGAATAAATGAAGTTCCATACCCTTTGTTATTACATTTCTAAACCATAGCTCTTTCTATATATTTTATAAACCAATCTTTTCAAATGCTTGTTCAATACAGGAGAGTTAGTAACCCTACTTTTCTAGTTTGTTCAAGATATGTAGGCTGGTATTCTTCTTACAAAGAAGAAATTGCTATCAGCCCTACTGAATAAAAACTGTTTCAGTGTGCTTAGTAATGTGCACCTTCTTTGGCTCATTTTACCTGGTTTCCTCTGATGTGGACATCATGCTAGCTAACAGCATCTTCAACAAAAAAACAAACAGCTGTACTAGTGCATGCAGTGGACTGGATAGCTCTGACCTGCCACTGAGTGATGGATGTTCTCACAGCAGCTGGGGAAAACAGCATAACAGAGAGAAATATTAGTGTTGCATTGCATATTTTTGGGCAATATTGGCTTTGAATCTCAAATGCCCAAACACTTGCATGCATTTCAGCACCAGGTGCCTACAAGTGCATTACATAAATCTGAATTCTGGGCAGCGCAATGCAGACTTGCAAACCCCTTCTTCTCTGAACTCTATTATTTATAAGATTAAAACCCCCGAGGTTTCAAATGGCAGGTTTATTGTCAAGTACAGTGTACTTTTCATTCTGAACGGACAAAAGCCTTTGAGCTTACCTGAGTCTGCCTGGCTGTCCTCAGTTGCTGCTGTGTGTGTTAGTGGAGGCCAGTCTTTTCTCCAGGGGTGTGAGACAGGCATCCCGTAGGGCCCTCCTCCCAGACCACTGGTACATGGAGGAGAACTCTTCCTTTGCAAGCACTGGGTGCATGGCCTCAGATCTAGAAGCACTCAGAAAATGTAGAAAACAGATGCTCACTTGGTTCAGGTTCTGAATTTCTTTGCACTACACTCAAAAACAGATGTTGAAGCTCGTAGATGTGTTCGTTCTTAACAGCCATTCAATGAATATGGGATGGCCACAAGTATTTGCTTTGTGGTTTTCCATTGTTTGATATTCAAAGGATATGGTGAGTCTTTAATGTCATAAATAGAAAAAGAATATAAAAGGTGGATTTCAGAAAGGCTTTTAAAATCTTGCTGGTGCAGATCTCACAGCTCCTCATGCAAATAGAGTTCCAGACTTCCCAGCAAAATAAACATTTAGACTGGGGTCAGGTATAATCAAAAGTTAAGGTTTTATAACTTTTTAAATAGAGAAGGCACCAGAGGCTCCTAGGATGGCCATTAATAATCATATTATGAGGCATTTCATCTGGGGCATTTTAAAGAACTATAGTTGGTTTTCCAAAGTGTCAAATGTCTTTCAGATGTGCTGGTGTTAATGAAACAAATTCATCAATCTTTAGGGTGGAAGGTTTTTACAGCTGCTTGCCATTGCTACATATGCACATAAAACTCTCCTCTCTTCTTCTCAAATCACAGGCAAGGGAAAAAAAGAAATATTTTTTTTAACTAAAAAAAAAAGAGATATGTTCACTTCTTTCACTTGCACTACTCCAGCAAGTGATCTCAAAAAATTGCTGACCACCCTGCTTGCCACATAGGGGTTTTTTATGCCAAGACTTTTAGTACTAATGAAAGCCCAAAAATAGAAACCAGTTGAAGTTTTGTAAGATCTAGCTAACTCTTTGTTAGTTTTTGTAACAAAGATAAGAGCTTTTGGACTTTGGACATAAGAATGAAATAAGTAAATAATGGTTAATATAAGAAAGGGCATACAGTTCTTGTTTAATGGATTAATAAGAGCAGTTAACCTTGTAGTGCATTAACATTTTAGAACTGAAATGTTTGTAAGCGAGTTAGTTTTACATGAAGTGTCCTTGTAGAGGTCAAAGTCAAACTGTATTTAAAAGAAACTTTAAGCTCAAAAGTTTGTATTTGCTGACATTGTCTGTCCAGTAGGATATGGTCTAAATTTAATACTAGAAAAAATAAGTGTGGTATGAGATACATAGTTGATCAATACAATTTGCAAGTGCTTATCTAAATTGTGTAGTACTTCCAGAAATTTATTCCACGTTCAAGTGCTTATCTAAACTGTGTAGTACTTCCAGAAATTTATTCTAGAATTAGGGGAGGAATTATAATCTAATTTTTTATTTTGTGCTTCCAAGTCACAGGTATTTTGAGCCAGGTGTATGATGATTATGCCAACAGACCACTGGAATCCCTGTGTTACTTACCAGTAGCAGCAATCGTGCTGATTTTAACATTCAAGCACACAGCATGTCCTAAGCGAATTTTGGTCACTTCCATGTGCCTCTTCAGAAGGAAAAACTAATTAAAAGAACTGGCTGTGTTTACTGAATAACCAAGACCTTGATATAGCTATGGCTTACAGATGCTTTGTATGGGCAGAGGGGAAATGATGCACGACCCAGATGCTGAATCAGAGACTGTTTTGAGAATTTGTCCTAAGAAGTTTGGCTTGAAAAAAGAGTTTTTAGAGCAATGAGCATTGATGTAATGATTTTAGAGAAGAATGACTATTGCAGGGAGATAACCATGGATGTTCTTTGTTTTTATAAGCAATGGTTTGGGTTGGGTTTTTTTCTTAACTTAGGTTTCAGTGTAAGGCTTTCCTCCTCAGAAACATGGCAGGACACTTTAGGACAGCAAATAAATTTTTACATTGTCTTTCCTGTCTTTTCCATCTTCTGGTACATATCTTAACCTGTCTGTTGAGATTTTACCTTTTAAGCCTTCAGCTTGTTGGCCATGGTTCCTGATGGCTTGGGCAGCTTCTGGAGACCCCTCACAGCTGAGGAGTGTTTCAGAGGTGGCAGTGATGACTTCATGGCTCGTTCATCTCCCTTTCCTCCTCTGGCTCTATGGGGTCCAGTCCTTGGCTTTAATGGATGCTTCTTCACTGAGGCCCAGGAACAAAAGATGCCAGTCCTTACTTTGCCTGCAATTTCTCTGACTCTCATTCCATATCTGACTAGGAAAGAGGAGAACCCAGCAATAATTTTGGGATGATCAGAATGTGCACGAGAGTCTACCTTTTTCCCCAAATATTTTCAGATTTCTCTTACTTGAATTCTCCTGTTTTCTACAGAAATTATAATAACTTGGGGGCAGAAGCTGTGCCTTATATGGCTACAGTGGCAGCATAGATAGCAAAGGAGGAAGTAGAATGCTCTTTGTTAAGTGGGTAGCTTGCTCACATTTAGTTTCAAGTTCTTTAATCAGTGTTTCCCTCTCTTTTCCATAAGGCTACTCCACAGTGGTCACAAGGTATTTTTTGCTATTTAAATTGTTGATTATTTTTCTGCATGCTTATGATACTTGCATCTGCTGAGCTGCATGATTTAGGAGAAAAGTTTCCCTATGATGTGTCTCAAGCAATCTATGATATCCTTGCCTAGCCTTTGTCTGCCAGCAATAGAATTAGAGAGCAACCAAGGGAAGACCAAATTTTAGGATTTGTGTAGGATAAGGAAAGCATCTGGACACATTATTTACCATTTAATTACATATGACTGATGTGACAAGAGGTGGTGTAAAATGTGGTCTTGGCTCTTGCACAGCAAATGTTCAGATTTGTAATATTAATTACAGCAATTGTTACAGGAAATCTACAAACAAAAAAGAACCCAAACTAAACTAGAGAACACAATTTTTAAAGCCAAATGCAATATTAAGAGAGAATTTCCAGTCCCTAGTGGGTTGAGGGGCATGGGGCTGGTGGCTTTCATGCTGGGTTTTGGGCAAAAGGGACAACTGAATCCTGTAGGTATAGCAAAGATTAATTCCCTAGTATTATTTTTAGAGGGTTCATCTAATTTTCAGCATTGGGATCTGCTTAAAAAAGGGGGAAGAAACTCCTGCAGATAGGTGCAGCTTTCTCATGTACTTTGCTACATCCAAAGTATAAGAAGAGAAAAATTACAGATGCTTTTGAATGATCTCAATGACTACCCCATAAGATCAAGAAAACAGCGTTGGTCCCACTGCCATGGGGTCTACAGCACTTGAGGTACACTTGGCACCACAAAGGAGGGAGTCTTGGCTCTGAGCCCAGCATTCTCTGTGCATTTTGGACAGAAAACTTAGATATTAGGAGGTGGTTCAGAAATATCAAATGAGGTTAAGATTACTGCAATGTTACATCAAATTTCTAGTTATTTCTTCAATCAATATTTATTGTATGAATACATCATAGT